>NC_072460.1:26179988-26367488 GCF_027596085.1 Anoplopoma fimbria
AGGAGATTCTGTTTGTCCCCGTGTGAAAAGAGAATCAACTTTTATTTATTTGTCACGAAACTTGAGTACTTCAGTAATGGGACTTCTGTAGTTATTTAACCCAAACCATGAACTTTACCTAAACTTAGTATTTTTAAGGAAAGACTGTCATTGAGCGGAAATTGGCACGTGTTATTTGACTTTTGTAGGAAAACGCACGAAAAATGAGGAGTAACTTTTTCATAAGATATCATGCAAACTGTTGTGTGAGGAGAGGTTGCAGGTCAGTAATCTATCCTGTACTGACAGTGTCTGAAGCGTCATTGGTGTGTTGTTGAGCATATCTCGGCAGGACTGTCCTCAGGCTGGCGTTGTTAACGTTTGAGGTCTTGGGCCTGTCGACAGCTCGTCCAGGACTTGGTGGATGTCATCGTGTGGTGGAGAGGACACCACTGTGAGAACGAGCCACGAGAACGAGCCATGAGAACGAGCCACGAGAACGCCCTTGAGGGTTGACAAGGACGCCATTCGATGATAAGGTTCTCTGGGTTGGGAGTGTGGTGGAAAAAAATCTGTCTATCTGTTAATGTCCCGAGATGAGTCTCAATGAGCGTTGAAATAAAGATCAAATGACAATTGAGTGTCTTTGTGGTATTTTATTCTTGAAAGAAGAGGCATAGGTTTTACAGAGTCACACAGAGTCTGAAAAACAATGCAGCAAAGAAAGAGGCTTCACTCTCTGCTATATAGGCTGTAACAAACATATCTTCTTATGTCTGTCTTGTTAGCTCTGCTAGCCTGAGAAGTAGATGATCTGGCAGGCAGTGAAGGTCAAAGTGGGAAAAACAAGTTGTTTTTCACATGAAGCTTTCACACAGTAAGTTTCCAAACATTCACTCAGAAAATTTCCATTACAGGAGAGCAGCACATCTGAGCACCGCTGGTTGCTAATCGATCGGGTCAGGGATTGGGGGGTCAAATTAAATCTTTGTGGAAACCGTAACATTGAAGTTCTTAGAGACAGATTGAGAAACCATCTTCTTCTTAACTTAATCCATTTTTTTTATTCATCAGAACTAGCTGGACTGGGAAAAATAGAAAGGTTTGTGTAGCTCTGTGCCCAGCCATGTCTGGATGGTATGAACATAAAATCAAATTTGCATTTACTTTGCATTAGTAATAACATAACTGTAGTGCATCTTGATCGTGTTTTGAAAAGAGTTTAAAAACACAACCCGTAGAGTAATTCATTGTCATTTGACTTCATGCAAATTGGCCAGAGGCAAATTCAAAGACACAGGAGTGAAACTAGAAAATGGAGAAATTTAAATATTCATTTGAATAGGTTTCTCTAACTATTATTGCCCAATCACACGCACACACACCTAACACAGATACAAGTACATGTACAAGTACTACAGTATCTAGTCAGCTCAGGTCTACTACAGAAAAAGAGTTTCATCAGTTTATATATATTTATTGTTTATATTTAGTTTTCCATCCTGCCAGTGATAGTATTATCTTAATTATACAGTTAATGTATTTTATATAATTGAACATATTTAGGGTGGAAATTGATAAAGACTCTTCAGTCATGTTTGCAGCTTTGTTAGGATGTACTTTACTCTTTGGTAGACCTCCTTTTACTCTAGAAACAAACTTCTGCAGTCTTTTTCTTGATGAACAGAGCAGCAACAAGCAGAGAACAGAGAAATGTTGCTCAGTTCATTTCAGTTGAGATGGAAAGTCAGTTTAGTAATAAAGACTTCACTCAGCATGCTGTTTGAGAACATAATAATGTTTCCAGGGAAATAAAAACAGTAAAGCTGCATTGAAGCTCTTCTTGAGGCTTGTTGTTGACCCGACACTTTATGTCTGTTAGAGTCTTTAGACTCTGTTTTGACCTGAAGTTCATCAAGAACTGTGGAGAAACAATAAGCTGATTAAATGTTTTATTTAAGCAAAAGAAGTATTATCACAATGAAAAAACAACATTACAAATAAAAGTCCTGCATTCAGAATTACAGATGTAAAATTCACAAATAAATTCTTCATTATCAAAAGTAAAAGTACTCATTATGCAGAATAGACTTTTATAGAGCGTTATAATGTGATAAACAGCAGGTTATTGGATCATTATTACTGATTAACATGTAAGAAGCATTTTAACGTTGTAGCAGGTTTAGATTTGACAAAACAATGCATCATATTTTATAAGCTCATCACACATTTTATATTTAAAATCTTAATGGACCAAGTTACTACAACCTTAGAAAGAAACGTGCTATCTAGAACCATGAAGGGTTCATTGGCCCGTCCCCATAGGAGAACCCATTTGGGTTCCTGGTAGAACCTTTCCTAAAGGTTCCACCTGGAACCCTTTCAGAGGGTTCTACCTAGAAAGAAGCACGACGAGTTTTACCCAGAACCATATGTGAAAGTTTCCACACACAGGTTCCACAGAGAACCCTCATTTGGTTTTAGACAAAATCTTCTCTGGGATCTATGCAGAACATTTCCACCAAGAACCAACCCTGGGTTCCATCTAGAACTCACTATGCGTTCCTCATGAGGTTCATAGGGAACCAGGGCTGATGTCGTTCAGCACAACCCACATTTCTGGGGGGGGGGGGTTGGCTTGGGGCTCTTTAAAAAATGCTTGAAGAAGGAAAGGGTTCTCTAGAGGAAAATGGTTCTGGGTAGAACCTCAGCCCTTATTTCTAAGAGTGTAGAAACTATAGCTGACAGATCAATGCAGTGGAGTAGAAGTCTAAAGTACCATGAAATGGAAATACGTTACTTCACAGCACAGGGTCTTTACTTAAGTACTTTGGTACTTTCTACCATTGATGGAGAGGAAGAGGAAGAAGAAAAAGGAGGAGGATTAAGGAACCCTCTGACCAGAGCGGATTGAAACAACATTAAAGCTCATCTTTTTTGGACACACCTCCTTCTTCTGTGTCTTCTTCTCTTCCTTGTGGAAGACTTTTCCATCCGACTGCTTCTTCCAGCTCAGTTTGATGTCGTCATTCAGCCCCTGGTCCTTCAGCCTCTGTTTGAGCTGAGATACAAAAACATTTAGTTCCCTGAATGTCGCTGACAGAGAAAAGCTCTTCACTAAACGCTGTTGTTCATTTACATCCTGAATCCTTTCTCACACTGTCCTCATGTGGAACTCTGGTTTAGAAGAACTCTGGTTTCCACTATAACAGCTTTGTTGTTTGCATCTACCTTCAATAATGACGTTTACATGTTAGCACTGCACATAGCACATTCACATTGTTCTCAGTAGTCCACTGAATCACATATATCACCTGGTTGTTCTGGTTTTAAGGTTAGAAAGATGTACCTTCTTCAAGATGTCCTCCATCACCACAGGGTCATTCAGATCCAGAGAGGAGCTTTTTTTCTCCAACCTCACTTTTATCACTTGCTTTGAGACAGGCTCTTAAAAAACAAACAAACTTCATCAGTCACAACATTTCTGGCTGATAATTATCGTCTTCATTAACATTTGTAACACTTTGAATGCTAAAAGAGAAAAGTATGGTTTTGAATTTTCCATCAGCTAAATTTATGAATTTGGCTGGTGCAAGAAAACCTTAGCTTAGCATGGTGTTAGCGTTAGCATTCTTGTATCAATGAGGCTAGCACTCTCCATCATCTGCTGTTGATCTGCATATTCAATGTGTTTTCTATCCATAACCTGATATTATTGGTTTTTATTTTGTTCTATGTTTGATGTTTTTTATTTAAAGACTCAGTGGATGATAGCTTACCACTGTAACAAATGAACGCTCTCTTTACGTTACAGTTCCAGTCCTCCCATTGTCCGTTGGCACTAAAATCTGCTGCCGCACAAGTCACAGAATCACCTTTGCGCCCAAGATTTTTCCAGTTCCTAAATGAGGAGTCACCTCCGTCAGACCACTTCCATTCATCTCTGGAAAGGCCGATCCAGACATATCCTGAGGGAATCACATTCTGTACTTTCTGGTTCTCGGCCATGTTTCTCACACTGGCCAGGTCGGTGTGGTGTTCTCTGCAGTAGCTTTGGGCTTCAGTCCACGTCATCGGGTTGTTAATGTGGACATATGTCACACTCAGCCCTGAAAATAGACCACAGGGAAGCGTTGTGTAGAGGCACCATAACAGACAACATAGATGCATAACAGTTTTATTCTTGCTGAATGAATCTCAGCATGAAGGTGAAGTCAACACTGAGCTGTGTGAATATGAACATGCAGACGTTCATTGAGTCCCACATTCATGAAGGCATATCATAGCTATTTTACCTCCAACAGACATTATACAAACCGTCTTCATGAGCCTGCTCCCACAGTGACATGAAGGCACTATAAGACCTACATTAGTATACGAGACCATCAGAGAGGAGATTGTCTCTTTCTATAAAGTGAGGACCGCTTAAGTCAACACAAAAAGAAAGTTTCTCGTAGGAGCTTTAATATTCTCACCTCTGACATCGAAGCAGAGCGGATTTTTGAGATGTGCACAATCGCCGTCGCCCCATTCTCCACCTGAATCCGTCAATGTGCAGCGTTCTTTACTGTTGTAGTTGTCCGGTTCTCCAGACTTCCATCGTCTGAACTCCTTCTCCCCGGGTTTGTAGAAACTTGTGTTTGACAGTGACCACCTCCAGCTGTCCACGTCATCGTACAGTCCTATCCAGGCTCGCTGAAAGCAATATTTCATAGTGATAGAGAGAAATAGACTTATAGATATTTTTTGTGTCCATTTACAGTCTTGATACTGTCGTCTGATTTGCAGGCTGATTAGTTACTCAACTGTATCTTTACATTCATGATATTTGTTTGATGAGATATCAATGCTTTAAATATCAAGAGAATAATAGTTTGTTTTATTAAATCATGTTTTGTTTGTTAAAATCTTAATCTGGAAAGTAACTGTCAAATAAATGTCCATCTGAAATGTGGTAAGCATTGAATTTAAATATTCAAGTAAAGTACAAGTAATTGATTGAAGTACAGGTCATCTGTTTACTTTCCATCACTGTGTGAATGTAAAACCTTCAAACCACCTGTCACTGACATAATAAAACTCACATGGCTGTATTCTGAGTAGACCATTTTGCTTAAATCAGCGATTCTGTTCAGAGTCATCACGTCCTCCATGTCGTGTATAGTGGCCAGGTCGATGTATTTCTCTCTGCAGTGACGCTGTGCTTCAGTCATGTTCTTCAGGTCATAAACGAAATGGTAGCCACGTTCAGCAGGTGATGAGACGGCACACAGCCCTGGATTGACAAACAGCATATTGATCACATTTAATAATCATAAATTAACTCACTAATGCAAATCATCATTTTATGTTAACTTAAAAAAGACACAAAAAAAGGAAAAGTGAGGGAAATGTCAAATTCAAATGAGAAATAATTAAACAATATTATAATGTTAAAGATAGGAAAATAATAAAAACATATAAAAGTCTTGCCTGACACGACGACGATGCTCAGAAGAAGTTTGTCCATCCTCATCTCTTCCCCGATCCTCTCTGTCAGTTGATGACTGGAAATGTGAAGTTAATGCAAAGTTCTGGGATCAATAATTTGCCTATAGGGATTACATCATAAAGATCTAATGAAATCAGACTGACCTTGGATGTTTGGTTTGATTGGTTCATACACAATGAATAACAGTAATAATGATAATATAGCAATTATAATTATAGTAATAATAATGTGACTCATAATAATAATAATGAAGGCAGTGGGTGTCAGCAGGTCCATGGAAGGAGGCACGAGTACTAACTATAAAGCTGAACCGGCCCTAACTATAAACCTGAACCAGTCCTAACTATAAACCTGAACCAGTCCTAACTATAAACCTGAACCAGTCCTAACTATAAACCTGAACCAGTCCTAACTATAAACCTGAACCAGTCCTAACTATAAACCTGAACCAGTCCTAACTATAAACCTGAGCCGACGTAAAACCTATGCTTTAGGGCGGGGCTACACACTGATTGACAGGTCGACACCAGAGACGTATACGGCGTCTCTACCTCACTCCTCCTCAGTCCTAATATGGTCACTTCCTGTTCACTGATGTGTGAGCAGTCTATGGTTTTAATACAGAAGGATCCCATGCAAAAAAAGCGTGCTGTATAAAAAACATCAAAAATATAACAAAATCGTGGATCCTGTAACACTTCAACCAAAACAAATACTCTGTACATATTCTTCCTGTACACTCCTCATGGATGCTTCTGTGAAACTCATAAATAAATCTCTGATATTCCTCATCGTGTTGAACACAGTTTGTCCTCTCAGACACCATCACTGAGCTCAGAGAGGCGGTGGATTTAACAGATGGGTGTGAGACCTTATCAGGTTAAACCCGGTTGATACCTTCGACCTCTTTCCTTCTCTCTCTATCTCTTCCCTGATCCTCTCTGTCAGTCAATGACTGGAAATGTGAAGTTAATGCAAAGTTCAGGAAACAATAATTTGCCTATAGGGATTACATCATAAAGATCTAATAAAAGCAGACTGACCTTGGATGTTTGGTTTGATTGGTTCATACACAATGAATAACAGCAATAATGATAATATAGCAATTATAATGATGAAAGTTAAAATAATACTAATAATTATAACTATATAGATAAAAGAATAAGAAACACTAGTTATTATTATTATTATTGAAACAATTATTATAATAATAGTAGTAATAATGAGAATAATAGTAATTATAAAATAGTAGCAATACAAATATTAATAACGATAATATTAATATTAATAACGAAAATAATGATTATATTAAACAATTAAATTAAATCAAGATTTTCTTCAGATGTTCACAGGAAAAACTCCCCAAAAAAACCTTTAACAAGGAGAAAAAAAGAACGAAACCTTCAGGAGAGCGACAGAGGAGGGATCCTTCTCCCAGGATGGACAGAAATGCAATAGATGTGTACAGAATGAACAACATAACACTGAGTTACAAAATATTCAATGCATATGACATAAATGATTCATTTAATAAGAGTAGTAAGCAGAATAATGATGGACAAAATTACGACTACTAACAATAACAGCAGCAGTGGATGAAATGGAATAATAATGACATGTAAAGCATTAATCGTATCGGTTATAGTAATAATAATGTGACTCATAATAATAATAATGAAGGCAGTGGGTGTCAGCAGGTCCATGGAAGGAGGCACGAGTACTAACTATAAACCTGAACCAGTCCTAACTATAAACCTGAACCAGTCCTAACTATAAACCTGAACCAGCAGTCCTAACTATAAACCTGAACCAGCTCCTAACTATAAACCTGAACCAGCCCTAACTATAAACCTGAACCAGTCCTAACTATAAACCTGAACCAGCCCTAACTATAAACCTGAACCAGTCCTAAATATAAACCTGAACCAGTCCTAACTATAAACCTGAACCAGTCCTAACTATAAACCTGACCCAGCCCTAACTATAAACCTGACCCGACGTAAAACCAAGTTTACTTGGAACACAAATGGCACACAGAGCAGGCCGGTAAGAATTTCATGGATGTTTTGACCTCTGGTTCTGCCGAGGGAAGTGTCTTAAACTTGCATTCTCTCTCCTGTCCATCAGGGGGCGACTCCTCTGGTTGTATAGAAGTCTATGAGAAAATGACTCTACTTCTCTCTTGATTTATTCCCTCAGTAAACATTGTAAACATGAGTTTATGGTCTCAATCTCTAGTTTCAAGTCTTCTTCAATACAGCATGATGTTCATTTAGTAAATGATGCTCCATTTAGAGTCAAACAGACCATAAAGCAGGGGATGCTTTAGGGCGGGGCTACACACTGATTGACAGGTCGACACCAGAGACGTATACGGCGTCTCTACCTCACTCCTCCTCAGTCCAAATATGGTCACTTCCTGTTCACTGATGTATGAACAGTCTATGGTTTTAATACACAAGGATCCCATGCAAAAAAAGTGTGCTGTATAAAAAATATCAAAAATATGACAAAATCTTGGATCCTGTAACACTTAAACGAAAACAAATACTCTGTACAAGTGTGAAGGAGTTGGCCGGAACACCGACGGCTCAGAAGTCGGCAGAAACGCCCTGGCCGACTCCTGTCCCGTCGGCGTTCCTGCCGACTCCTGACCTTTCGGCGTTCCGGCCGACTCCTGACCCGGCGCGTTCCTGCCGACTCCTGAGCCCCAGGTCCGAGAGACCTTGCCGCCAGAGCCCCAGTCTCCAGAGCCCAGTCTCCAGAGCCCCAGTCTCCAGAGACCCTCGCCCGACCTCCAGAGAGGACCTGCCTGCCTCGAGAGACCCTCGCCCGACCTCCAGAGAGGATCCGCCCGCCTCGAGAGACCCTCGCCCGACCTCCAGAGAGGATCCGCCCGCCTCGAGAGACCCTCGCCCGACCTCCAGAGAGGATCCGCCCGCCTTGAGAGACCCTCGCCCAACCTCCAGAGAGGCTCCGTCGTCCTCCAGTTTGCACCCCCAGAGGGGTTCTGCCTCTCCGCCTTGCCTCAGCCTTCGAGGATTCTGAGTCTGCGGCCTTGGAGGGTAGGAATCCGGTGGTCGGGGACAGACTCAGCCTTCTTTCCCCGACCACCGGATTCCTACCTTGCCTTTGCCTCGGTTAGCCGCCTCAGCCTTCTGTCCCCGACCACGAGGTTAGCCTCCGCTTCCTCTGGTTTCCGTCTGCTTGATCCCCCGCCCTTTTCCCTGACAGCTTGGCGCGCTCCCGATAGGAATATCCACTGTGGGTCATATCCTGCCTGTCTGTCTGCTGTGTGCACAGCTTTCAATAAAGCTTCTGAAACTTACTCAGTCGTACTGCGTTTGGGTCCAGGCAACACCCGTGACTGGTTCATTGTTATTCATTGTACTCCTTATCGTGTTCTTTGTTAATTTTGTTCATTTAATCGTTTCTTTATATATTCTCTGTTTTGTAGTTTAATTTTGTGGTTCGGCCCAAATATTTCATTCATAAAGAGCTTTTCATTTTTGTGTATATGGAAAAACAAGTCAGTGTACACCATGACAAGAATTCTGGAGCAATCATGAGGTTGAGACTTAATTAACAAATATCAAATTGCATTCGAAGGCCATGAATGAAGATGGCAACTACGAAAAACCAAGATAGTGGCCAAAAACCAAGATGGCAATGACCATCATCCCAGATGGCAACTAACAAGAACCAAGATAGTGGCCGTGAATTAAGATGGCGACGGACAAAATCCAAGAAGGCGATGACCATGATCCCAGATGGCGACGGCCAAAAACCATGCTGGTAAAGGTCAAAACCCAAGTTGGAGTCTGCCAAAATCCAATATGGCCACGGCCAAAATGCTGAACCCGAGGCTTCAAAACTGTAGTCCACAAACCAACGGGTGAGGTCTTGGTGATTAGTCTACTACAGTCTATGAACCTGACCCTCCCCTTTTTCTTCAGTCATCAGTTTACATGAAGGGTCACAGAAGCTTGGTCCTTCAGGCCCAACGCTTTGGTCTTTTTAGGGAGAGAAACAGTGTTAGACTTATTTAAACATGTGGGGACTACTGACCCGAGCAGTGAGAGGTGGAAAATGAACATCCACCAGCTGGTCTGCACTAACCCTGAGAGCAACTGAGGGTTCAGTTTCCCGTTAAACACTGAATGTTCTTTTTCCAGACCACATTTCCAGTTTTAAGTGTTGGAGCCCTGGTAGTTATATAATACAGGGACAAAGTGGAGTCTAACTATCAGGCCTCCAACACACTCCGGAGTGAAGACCTGGATTTCCTGTTTTTATCCAAATCAACCCGGTGGTGCTTTGACTTTGGCAAAGACTTTTCTGTTAACCCAGGGCTTCTGATTTGGGAATGTCCATACAGTAATCAGGCTGGTCTCATCCAGCATTCATAGCTATAGTAAAGAACAGTAATGTGCAATAATATGTGAATATCACACAGAGTTATTTTGTATGTTATCCACAAAATCATAAACAAGGAAGTATAACGACCACAAAAAACGACGCAGGGTGAACGAACTACTGGGTGAGGGATTGGTGGGGTCAAACTAAATCTCTGTGAAGACCATAACATTGAAGTTCTTAGTGTCAGATTGAGAAACCATCTTCTTCTTAACTCAATCCATTTTTTATCCATCAGAACTAGCTGGACTGGAAGCAATAGAAAGGTTTGTGTAGCTCTGTGCGCAGCCATGTCTTGGTGTTGACAAATCAAATTTGTATTCACTTTGCATTAGTTATGACATAACTGAAGTGCATCTTGATCGTATTTTGATAAGAGTTTAAAAACACAACCCGTAGAGTAATTCATTGTCATTTGACTTCATGCAAATTGGCCAGAGGCAAATTCAAAGACACAGGAGTGAAACTAGAAAATGGAGAAATTTAAATGTTCATTTCAATAGGTTTAGTTATTGCCCAATCACATGCACACACACCTAACAGATACAAGTACATGTACAAGTACTACAGTATCTAGTCAGCTCAGGTCTACTACAGAAAGAGTTTCATCAGTTTATATATATTTATTGTTTATATTTAGTTTTCCATCCTGCCAGTGATAGTATTATCTTAATTATACAGTTAATCTATTTTATATACTTGAACATATTTAGGGTGGAAATTGATAAAGACTCTTCAGTCATGTTTGCAGCTTTGTTAGGATGTACTTTACTCTTTGGTAGACCTCCTTTTACTCTAGAAACAAACTTCTGCAGTCTTGTTCTTGATGAACAGAGCAACAACAAGCAGAGAACAGAGAAATGTTGCTCAGTTCATTTAAGTTGAGATGGAAAGTCAGTTTAGTAATAAAGACTTCACTCAGCATGCTGTTTGAGAACATAATAATGTTTCCAGGGAAATAAAAACAGTAAAGCTGCATTGAAGCTCTTCTTGAGGATTGTTGTTGACCCGACACTTTATGTCTGTTAGAGTCTTTAGACTCTGTTTTGACCTGAATTTCATCAAGAACTGTGGAGAAACAATAAGCTGATAAAATGTTTTATTTAAGCAAAATAAGTATTATCACATTGAAAAAACAACATTACAAATAAAAGTCCTGCATTCAGAATTACAGATGTAAAATTCACAAATAAATTCTTCATTATCACTCATTATGCAGAATAGACTTTTATAGAGCGTTATAATGTGATAAACAGCAGGTTATTGGATCTTTATTACTGATTAACATGTAAGAAGCATTTTAACGTTGTAGCAGGTTTAGATTTGACAAAACAATGCATCATATTTTATAAGCTCATCACACATTTCATATTTAAAATCTTAATGGACCAAGTTACTACAACCTTAGAAAGAAACGTGCTATCTAGAACCATGAAGGCTTCATTGGCCCGTCCCCATAGGAGAACCCATTTGGGTTCCTGGTAGAATCTTTCCTAAAGGTTCCACCTGGAACCCTTTCAGAGGGTTCTACCTAGAAAGAAGCACGACGAGTTTTACCCAGAACCATATGTGAAAGTTTCCACACACAGGTTCCACAGAGAACCCTCATTTGGTTTCAGATAAAATCTTCTCTGGAGGATCTATGCAGAACATTTCGACCTGCGAGTTTCCACCAAGAACCAACCCTGGGTTCCATCTAGAACTCACTATGCGTTCCTCATGAGGTTCATAGGGAACCAGGGCTGATGTCGTTCAGCGCTCTTTAAAAAATGATTGAAGAAGGAAAGGGTTCTCTGGTACTTTCTACCATTGATGGAGAGGAAGAGGAAGAAAAAAAAGGAGGAGGATTAAGGAACCCTCTGACCAGAGCGGATTGAAACAACATTAAAGCTCATCTTTTTTTGGACACACCTCCTTCTTCTGTGTCTTCTTCTCTTCCTTGTGGAAGACTTTTCCATCCGACTGCTTCTTCCAGCTCAGTTTGATGTCGTCATTCAGCCCCTGGTCCTTCAGCCTCTGTTTGAGCTGAGATACAAAAACATTTAGTTCCCTGAATGTCGCTGACAGAGAAAAGCTCTTCACTAAACGCTGTTGTTCATTTACATCCTGAATCCTTTCTCACACTGTCCTCATGTGGAACTCTGGTTTAGAAGAACTCTGGTTTCCACTATAACAGCTTTGTTGTTTGCATCTACCTTCAATAATGACGTTTACATGTTAGCACTGCACATAGCACATTCACCTTCTTCAAGATGTCCTCCATCACCACAGGGTCATTCAGATCCAGAGAGGAGCTTTTTTTCTCCAACCTCACTTTTATCACTTGCTTTGAGACAGGCTCTTAAAAAACAAACAAACTTCATCAGTCACAACATTTCTGGCTGATAATTATCGTCTTCATTAACATTTTAACACTTTGAATGCTAAAAGAGAAAAGTATGGTTTTGAATTTTCCATCAGCTAAATTTATGAATTTGGCTGGTGCAAGAAAACCTTAGCTTAGCTTAGCATGGTGTTAGTGTTAGCATTCTTATATCAATGAGGCTAGCACTCTCCATCACCTGCTGTTGATCTGCATATTCAATGTGTTTTCTATCCATAACTTGATATTATTATTTTTATTTTCTTCTTAGTTTGATGTTTTTGTTTTGTTTTTGATTTTAATTACTGTATCTGCAAATAAAGCAAACCTAAATCCACATTTAAAGACTCAGTGGATGATAGCTTACCACTGTAACAAATGAACGCTCTCTTTGCGTTACAGTTACAGTCCTCCCATTGTCCGTTGGCACTAAAATCTGCTGCCGCACAAGTCACAGAATGACCTTTGAGCTCAAGATTTTTCCAGTTCCTAAATGAGGAGTCACTTCCGTCAGACCACTTCCATTCATCTCTGGAAAGGCCGATCCAGGCGCCTTCTCCTGAGGGAAGCAGATTCTGTACTTTCTGGTTCTCGGCCATGTTTCTCACACTGGCCAGGTCGGTGTGGTGTTCTCTGCAGTAGCTTTGGGCTTCAGTCCACGTCATCGGGTTGTTAATGAGGACAAATGTCACATTCAGCCCTGAAAATAGACCACAGGGAAGCGTTGTGTAGAGGCACCATAACAGACAACATAGATGCATAACAGTTTTATTCTTGCTGAATGAATCTCAGCATGAAGGTGAAGTCAACACTGAGCTGTGTGAATATGAACATGCAGACGTTCATTGAGTCCCACATTCATGAAGGCATATCATAGCTATTTTACCTCCAACAGACATTATACAAACCGTCTTCATGAGCCTGCTCCCACAGTGACATGAAGGCACTATAAGACCTACATTAGTATACGAGACCATCAGAGAGGAGATTGTCTGTTTCTATAAAGTGAGGACCGCTTAAGTCAACACAAAAAGAAAGTTTCTCGTAGGAGCTTTAATATTCTCACCTCTGACATCGAAGCAGACCGGCTTGAAGCGATTCTTACAACTGATGTCGTTCCATTTCCCATCTGAATACATGAATGTGCAGTGTTCTTCACTGATGTAGTTGTCCGGTTGTCCAGACCCCCATTGTCTGAACTCCTTCTCCCCGGGTTTGTAGAAACTTGTGTTTGACAGTGACCACCTCCAGCTGTCCACGTCATCGTACAGTCCTATCCAGGCTCGCTGAAAGCAATATTTCATAGTGATAGAGAGAAATAGACTTATAGATATTTTTAGTCTCCATACTGTCGTCTGATTTGCAGGCTGATTAGCAAAACTTTCCAAGGACAGGTTCACAATTTTCAAGTCTGTCTTAAAACAATATTCAGGTGGTTATATGAACATTGAAACAGGTTTTACTTTCTGTAATCACTCCTGCTGTTCATAATGGACAAAGCATCTCGTAACTTAGCAACTGAGCAGACGGCTAGAAGCTAACGGTGCTATCAGCGCTAACAGTGCAAACAATGGCAACATTACTCAACTGTATCTTTACATTCATGATATTTGTTTGATGAGATATCAATGCTGTAAATATGAAGAGAATGAAACTATGTTGAATTAAATCATGTTTTGTTTGTAAAAATCTTAATCTGGAAAGTAACTGTCAAATAAATGTCCATCTGAAATGTGGTATGAAATATCATCTATTTAAATATTCAAGTAAAGTACAAGTAATTGATTAAAGTACAGGTCATCTGTTTACTTTCCATCACTGTGTGAATGTAAAACCTTCAAACCACCTGTCACTGACATAATAAAACTCACATGGCTGTATTCTGAGTAGACCATTTTGCTTAAATCAGCGATTCTGTTCAGAGTCATCACGTCCTCCATGTCGTGTATAGTGGCCAGGTCGATGTATTTCTCTCTGCAGTGACGCTGTGCTTCAGTCATGTTCTTCAGGTCATAAACGAAATGGTAGCCACGTTCAGCAGGTGATGAGACGGCACACAGCCCTGGATTGACAAACAGCATATTGATCACATTTAATAACAATAAATTAACTCACTAATGCAAATTATCATTTCATGTTAACTTAAAAAAGACACAAAAAAAGGAAAAGTGAGGGAAATGTCAAATTCAAATGAGAAATAATTAAACAATATTATAATGTTAAAGATAGGAAAATAATAAAAACATATAAAAGTCTTGCCTGACACAACAACGATGCTCAGAAGAAGTTTGTCCATCCTCATCTCTTCCCCGATCCTCTCTGTCAGTCAATGACTGGAAATGTGAAGTTAATGCAAAGTTCTGGGAACAATAATTTGCCTATAGGGATTACATCATAAAGATCTAATAAAATCAGACTGACCTTGGATGTTTGGTTTGATTGGTTCATACACAATGAATAACAGCAATAATGATAATATAGCAATTATAATGATGAAAGTTAAAATAATACTAATAATTATAACTATATAGATAAAAGAATAAGAAACACTAGTTATTATTATTATTATTAAAAAATATGTTATAATAATAGTAGTAATAATGAGAATAATAGTAATTATAAAATGGTAGCAATATTAATATTAATAACGATAATATTAATATTAATAACGAAAATAATGATTATATTAAACAATTAAATTAAATCAAGATTTTCTTCAGATGTTCACAGGAAAAACTCCCCAAAAAAACCTTTAACAAGGAGAAAAAAAGAACGAAACCTTCAGGAGAGCGACAGAGGAGGGATCCTTCTCCCAGGATGGACAGAAATGCAATAGATGTGTACAGAATGAACAACATAACACTGAGTTACAAAATATTCAATGCATATGACATAAATGATTCATTTAATAAGAGTAGTAAGCAGAATAATGATGGACAAAATTACGACTACTAACAATAACAGCAGCAGTGGATGAAATGGAATAATAATGACATGTAAAGCATTAATCGTATCGGTTATAGTAATAATAATGTGACTCATAATAATAATAATGAAGGCAGTGGGTGTCAGCAGGTCCATGGAAGGAGGCACGAGTACTAACTATAAACCTGAACCAGTCCCTAACTATAAACCTGAACCAGTCCTAACTATAAACCTGAACCAGTCCTAACTATAAACCTGAACCAGTCCTAGCTATAAACCTGAACCAGTCCTAAATATAAACCTGAACCAGCCCTAACTATAAACCTGAACCAGTCCTAACTATAAACCTGAACCAGTCCTAACTATAAACCTGAACCAGTCCTAAATATAAACCTGAACCAGCCCTAAATATAAACCTGAACCAGCCCTAAATATAAACCTGAACCAGCCCTAACTATAAACCTGAACCAGCTCTAACTATAAACCTGAACCAGTCCTAACTATAAACCTGAACCAGTCCTAACTATAAACCTGAACCAGCCCTAACTATAAACCTGAACCAGCCCTAACTATAAACCTGAACCAGCCCTAACTATAAACCTGAACCAGCCCTAACTATAAACCTGAGCCGACGTGAAACCAAGTTTACCTTGAACACACTCTCGTGAATCCAGAACGAATAGCACACAGAGCCAAAAATTGATTGCTAAAAATTTCATGGATGTTTTGAGCAGGCGGCAACCTCTGGTTCTGCCGAGGGAAGTGTCTTGAACTTGCATTCTCTCTATTGTCCACCAGGGGGCGACTCCTCTGGTTGTATAGAAGTCTATGAGAAAATGACTCTACTTCTCTCTTGATTTATTCCCTCAGTAAACATTGTAAACATGAGTTTATGGTCTCAATCTGGTGTCTCGTGGCCGTTATGTTGCACCGCTACCACCTTTTGGAACAAGTCCATCACTATTTGTGGAACTCCAAGTCCTCTTTAGTTCATTTTTTTCCTTTACAGCGTCCTAAATTGATCCGTTCACAGCATTGATCAGAGTGCCTGAGTCGGTACAAATCCCTCACATAGATCCTCTCCAGATGCGTCCACAACGTTAAAGGATCTACTACGGGAATAGACCATAAACACAAATCAGTTGAAGTTAGGACATCCAAAAGAACTGCAGCGAGGAAAGTATGTATACAAATAATGTAACTCTGTGTCACTTTGTAGTTATGTTGTTTTTGTGTGTCTCTTTAAAGTAATTTTGTCATTTTGAATTCACTTTGTAGTCACTTTGTGTCTCTCTGTAGTCACTTTGTGTCATTTTGTGTCTCTTTGAAGTCCTTTTGAAGTCCCTGTAGGAGCCAGGATTAGCCGGTGCGATTTTGTACACCTTTTTTGGTCACTTCCGGTAATGAGTCACGTGGTTTTAGGAATTGCGATAGGGATATCAGCTGTTCACTATTTGGGTTTTGTGAATGGAAGGAGAGGGGGTGAGAGAGGGAGTCTTATTTTTTGTGACTGCTAATTATTGCTATTTACTATTGTTTGGACACCTTTGGGACACCTCTGTCGCCACCTTATCGTGGTGGAGGGGTTTGTGTGCCCCAGTGATCCTGAGAGCTGTGTTGTCGGGGGCAATAGCCCCTGGTAGGGTCTCCCAAGGCAAAGTGGTCTCGGGGGAGGGGTCAGACTAAGAGCGATTCACCAAACCTCAATGAATCGGACGATGCAAGGTTGTGGCACCTCGCCCGGAATAGGGAAACCGGGGCACCCTCCTGGAGCCAGACCTGGTAGGGGAGCTCGCCGGCGAGTGTGTTCAGGAAATGTATTGACATTTATTACAAAAATGATTCCAGTTAGCACGGCAATAAAGACAAGATTTGTGTGTAATATAGAGGTTTTGTCAGGACAGAACAGAACAGAAGGGATGGGATGTTTCCTCAGTATACTAAGGTCCAGACCTTTAAAGATATGTATTGAGTTGAACTTTAACTTTACATACTGTGAATTTTTTTTCACAAGCCCCCGGCTGAGCGCCGCTGTTCTGGAGTTCTCCCCGGAGAACGAGAGGGTCGCCTCTCTGCGACTGGGAATCGCAGGAGGAAAGTCTCTGACTGTTGTTTGTGCCTATGCACCAAACGGCAGTTCGGAGTACGCGGCCTTCTTGGAGTCCTTGGGTGGTGTTCTGGAAAGGGCGCCGACTGGGGACTCCATAGTTCTTCTGGGAGACTTCAACGCTCACGTGGGTAACGACGGAGAAACCTGGAGGGGTGTGATTGGGAGGAACGGCCTGCCCGATCTGAACCCGAGTGGTGCTTTGTTGTTGGACTTCTGTGCTAGTCATGGACTGTCCATAACAAACACCATGTTTGAGCATAGGGAGGTTCATAAGTGTACTTGGTACCAGAACACCCTAGGCCAAAGGTCTATGATCGACTTTGTAGTTGTGTCATCAGACCTGCGGCCGTATGTCTTGGACACTCGGGTGAAGAGAGGAGCAGAGCTGTCAACTGATCACCACCTGGTGGTGAGTTGGATCAGGTGGCGGGGGAGGCTGCCGGACAGACCCGGTAAACCCAAACGTGTAGTGAGGGTGAACTGGGAACGTCTGGCTGAGGATCCTGTCCGCAAGGTCTTCAACTCCCACCTCCGGAACAATTTCTCGTGCATCCCGGGGAGGCTGGGGACATGGAATCCGAGTGGGCCATGTTCAAATCCTCCATTGTGGAAGCTGCTGCTAGGAGTTGTGGTCGGAAGGCGATCGGTGCCTGTCGTGGCGGCAATCCAAGAACCCGCTGGTGGACACCAGCGGTGAAGGAGGCCGTCAAGCTGAAGAAGGAGGCCTTTCGGGCTTGGTTGGCCGAGGGGTCTCCTGAATCAGCAGGCAGGTACCGGTTGGCCAGAAGGGCTGCAGCTGCGGCGGTTGCTGAGGCAAAAACCCGGGTGTGGGAGGAGTTTGGCGAGGCCATGGAGAAGGACTTTCGAATGGCCTCAAGGAAGTTCTGGCAAACCGTGAGACGACTCAGAAAGGGGAAACAGGGCTTTTCTCAGGCTGTGCTCAGCAGGGGGAGAACTGCAGACCCGGACTGGGGATATTGTCGAGCGGTGGAAAGAACACTTTGAGGAACTCCTGAACCCGACCAACACGTCCTCTGTGGAAGAGGCAGAGTCTGAAGACTCAGGGAAGTCTCGTCCATATGCCTGGCGGAGGTCGTTGAGGTAGTTAAAAAGCTCTTCAGCGGCAAAGCGCCAGGAGTGGATGAGATTCGACCGGAGATGCTAAAGGCTCTGGACATTGTTGGGCTGTCTTGGTTGACACGTCTCTTCACTGTCGCGTGGAAGTCGGGTACAGTGCCTGTGGAGTGGCAGACCGGGGTGGTGGTTCCCATTTTCAAAAAGGGGGACCGGAGAGTGTGCTCCAATTATAGGGGTATCACACTGCTCAGCCTCCCGGGAAAGTTTACTCCAGGGTGCTGGAAAGGAGGCTCCGTCCGATTGTCGAACCTCAGATTCAGGAGGAGCAATGCGGATTCCGTCCTGGACGTGGAACAGCGGACCAACTCTTTACCCTTGCAGGTCTGTTGGAGGGTGCATGGGAGTTTGCTCATCCAGTCTACATGTGTTTTGTGGACTTGGAGAAGGCCTTCGACCGTGTCCCTCGGGGAGTCCTGTGGGGGTACTGCGGGAATATGGGGTACCTGGTTCGTTACTACGAGCCATTCGGTCCTTGTATGACCAAAGTGAGAGCTGTGTCCGGATACTCGGCACAAAGTCGAGCTTGTTCCCAGTGCATGTTGGCCTCCGCCAGGGCTGCCCATTGTCACCAATCCTGTTTGTGATTTTCATGGACAGGATTTCAAGGCGCAAGTAGCCGAGTGAGGGGGAGCGGGAGATGGAGTTTCCGGTTTGGGGACGTTTTGGTGAAGAAGGAGCTCAGAATCACATCCCTGCTTTTTGCAGATGATGTGGTTCTGTTGGCTTCTTCAGAACGTGACCTTCAGCACGCACTGGGGCGGTTCAACAGCCGAGTGTGAAGCGGTCGGGATGAGAGTTCAGTACCTCCAAGTCTGAGGCCATGGTTCTCTTCCGGTAAAACGGTGGATTGCACCATGGATGCTTCTGTGAAACTCATAAATAAATCTCTGATGTTCCTCATGAACAATCAGAAACCTTCACTGATCTCGGTGGATTTAACAGATGTTCCGGTGTCATCGTGTTGAACAGACAGTTTGTCTTTGAATTCAGTCTGGGAGTGAGTCACTGCCCCAAGCGAGGGAGTTCAAGTATCCTGGGATCTTATTCACGAGTGAGGGTAAAATGGAGCGGGATGCAGATCTCGTCAATCTGCATCAGATATTTCCAGAGTACTGTCTTATCCCTTCTTATCCTGTGGACATCTTTAGTAACACAAACATTGCAGCACGCTATAGATCCATATTTCAGATTTGAAAACTTCACACATGGCAGATATAATAAGGAGTTCATTGGAGTTGTGTCTTTGTGAGCTGTGAACTTCGTCCATCTTTATTTAAACCTCTGCTTTTGTCATGCATTGCATTATGGGAAGGCAGCATGTAAATAATACTACACAGGGACTGTCTTTTGTTTGAATCTAAAGCAGCTTCTCTCTGCTGGTTGGGTTTGAATAGTGATGCTGCCACCTTGTGTCTGAAAGTGATTACTGCACCAACCACACTTTTTAACATGTTTAGACTAAACTACCAAACCGGCTGACTTCATGGGACCAGCAGCCATTTTCAGAGCAGTTTTACATCAATAATTCTCAACATATAGGCGGGTAAAGGACACTTATTACTCTAAAGGTCAGGAGACAAAAGACAAGATTTTTAGGCAAAAATGAATATTGCTACAGATTAAAATATTTATTTTCAAACGTTCGGCTTAGCTTTTGCTTTTGGTCATTCTTCCTCCTTAAAAGAATTTATTCAAATGAAACACCTGTTGGTCTCATTGAAGTCTAGCTTAAGATCAGATGTATATCAGTTTTTTAAAAGGAAAAGCATGAAAAAGTGCGTAAAAACAAATAAGATGCTCCAATTTAATTGTGCTGTCTAAACATGTTAATTTCGATATTGAGGTCTGGCTTTTCGGCCCTGATAGATCGAGTCACAGCTCTTTAATATAATATATGTGAATGTCCAGTCTTCAGTGTTTACATTATTGATCTTTTCTTTTATATATCTCTAAGAGTTACATGAAAACCTACCTGTCTTTTACTTAACATGCAGTTTAACATCATCTCCAGCAGAGAGCAGCACAGCTCAACAGAGCTGCTGACTCCTGAAGGACCAGGATGTGAAGTTTACTGCTGAGGGATGAACGAACACAAGTTGTACAAATACATATATACATATATACATAAGTCTTTTTTTTCAAAATGAACCTCCGTCTTAACAGGAAACAACTTAGTTAGGTTTAGGCAGCAAAACTACTTCATAGGAAAGGATTGTCGTTTGGGTTACAATAACTACGGAAGTGAATGGTGCAAGTTAAGTGACAAATAAGTCAACGTTGTTTGGCTAGAAAACCAAAAATGGACCTCCAAAGATTTCAAGCTCTCTGTAAAGTCTGAAGTCCACCAGAGAATATCCAACCACAATGACATATTGCAGCACAGCATTCCTCGGTGCATTTACTCACTTTGACATCATATCACATAAAGCACAAAAGATCAGTGTTTGTTTGACCTATGCAACTCCTCTCCCAGCTGCTCTGTGGGACTTTTTACAGTCTTTATACTTCCTGGTTCATGATTACGTGGATCACAAACAAGTTGCTTTTGTGGGATATTCACAAATTGCAGTGCGTTCATTTTTCATGGGGTTAGCTATGAACGCTGTATAAAAACAACTTAGCTGGCTTAATTGCTTTCCTGCCAACGGTTAGATTGACACCACTCATGTCTGTCAATTAAAGGGCCAGTGTGTTGGATTGAGCGGGATCTTTATATTAGAAATGTAATATAATATTCACAATGTTTTCATTGGTGTATAACTACCTGAAACTAATCATTTTCATGGCCTTAGATTGAGCCCTTCATGTCTAAATATGGAGCAGGAAGCAAAGTCCACCATGATGCATCACCATGTTTCTACGGTGGCCCAGAGCGGTCAAACCAAACACTGACTCTAGAGAGAGACTTTCACGTTTGACGTCACCTGAAGGCCACCATAGTTCTCTACACACTTGTGAAACTGTGTTAAGATGAGCTACAAAGTTAAAAACTGTGGTACCGCCAGCCGCCATCTGACTTCTGTCGCTCCTGAAGTAGTGTTATTATGGTATGGATGGCCTCTGAGTGAGGAGAGCAGCGTTACTATGGTATTATGCCTGGCGGCTCACGTTACCACAGTGTTTAAAAGGGAGAAGTGAGCGGAGAGGTATTCAGTTGGTTGCAATCTGCAACCTCACTGATGAATCCAAATCCTACACACTGTCGCTTTAAATATAACGCTTGAGCCAGGAGACAGTTAGCCTAGCTTTGCATAAAAACTGAAAACTGGAGAAATTGGCTAGGGTGACTCTTCAAGGTAAACACAATCCTCCTACCAACACCTCTAGAGCTCACTGATTGACTTGTTATATCTCGTTTGTTAAATCTCTACAAAAACTGAGAAATTTTCCTGCTACCTTTTTGGACGGAGCCTGTCTCCCGGTTTGTCATCCGTTTTAAATCTTACTGCTATACTAAGATAACCAGCTACTGGCTGTAGCTACATATTGAACTAACAAATATGAGAGTGCTATCAATCTTCTCATATAATCAACAAGAAAGCGAATGAATGTATGTCCAGAAATATTGAACTGCTGCTTTAATCCACTAATTAACTAAAGCTAACAGTTAAATAAGGTGGAACATCGTTTACTAAAGGAAAGGACATCATGCACAATTCCTTGTGGTAATTCGGAAAACAATGAAACCAAATGACAAGCCTTTTGGGACACTGATTTGTGCTGAAATGTTAAGTTTAATCTTATCCATTTCATTAAATATGCATTTAGGTATATACTAAATCTTTGAATCCTGCCTGTCTGTCTGCTGTGTGCTCAGCTTTCAATAAAGCTTACTGTGGCAGTGGGCGTGGTCTGCGCTCAGCTGCAGGCGAGAGAGGTGGGGGAGTGGTTCATGGGAACAGTGCCGGGGTGAGTTCAATCAACACGGCTGTAACATGGTGCTAATCAGGCTGAATGTATTTAAGCAGTAGCAGGCGGGAGTTCGAGAGCGACAGTCAGGAACGGACTGAGACAAGCGGCCATCAGAGACACGGAGCGAGACCGGAAGCCATCAGAGAGGTGACGTTACGGGAACGCTGGACCGAGTGCGCCCGAGAAGCCGGGCAGCGAAGCGGAGCGCACGACGGTTCGCATTGTGTGGTGTATATTGGATAAAATAAATATACCTTTGTTAAAAACCTACCCACTGAAGCCGTGTCTGTGTTGGGGAAACCTACGGTAGTCGAGAGTCGGCTACACTTACTTTACCCGAACTGCGTTTGGGTCCACACAGGCCCGGTTCGTGTTCATCGAAGAGGACGCTCCAGAGACGCGAGACCAGGTTGTCACCAACACCGCCAACGTTCGCCACGCCCTGGCAGGCCGCAACCAGGCCTTGACTGCCTTATTTAACCAGGTTCAGCAGCTCATGACAGCCATTTCTCAGACCTTCGCTCAGCCTGTCCCTCAGCATGCTTTCCAGACTGTGCCTGTCTCGCCGGCTTTCCGGCCGACGCCTGCACCACCTGTGCCCTGCCGGCTTTCCGGCCGACTCCTGACCCGTCGGCGCCCTGGCCGACTCCTGACCCGTCGGCGCCCTGGCCGACTCCTGACCCGTCGGCGCCCTGGCCGACTCCTGACCCGTCGGCGCCCTGATCGACTCCTGTCCCGTCGGCGTTCCATTTTGTGGTGCGGCCCAAATATTTCATTCATAAAGAGCTTTTAATTTTTGTGTATATGGAAAAACAAGTCACTGTACACCATGACAAGAATTCTGGAGCAATCATGAGGTTGAGACTCAATTAACAAATATCAAATTGCATTCGAAGGCCATGAATGAAGATGGCAACTACGAAAAACCAAGATAGCGGCCAAAAACCAAGATGGCAATGACCATCATCCCAGATGGCAACCACCAAGAACCAAGATAGTGGCCGTGAATTAAGATGGCGACGGACAAAATCCAAGAAGGCGACGGCAAAAAAACAAGATGGCGATGACCATGATCCCAGATGGCAATGACCATAGACAAAGATGGCAACTACCAAAAACCAAGAGAGTGGCCATGAATCAAGATGGCGACGGCCAAAAACCATGCTGGTAAAGGTCAAAACCCAAGTTGGAGTCTGCCAAAATCCAATATGGCCACGGCCAAAATGCTGAACACAAGGCTTCAAAACTGCAGTCCACAAACCAACGGGTGAGGTCTTGGTGATTAGTCTACTTCAGTCTATGAACCTGACCCTCCCCTTTTTCTTCAGTCATCAGTTTACATGAAGGGTCACAGAAGCTTGGTCCTTCAGGCCCAACGCTTTGGTCTTTTTAGGGAGAGAAATGTGGGGACTACTGACCCGAGCAGTGAGAGGTGGAAAATGAACATCCGCCAGATGGTCTGCACTAACCCTGAGAGCAACTGAGGGTTCAGTTTCCCGTTAAACACTGAATGTTCTTTCTCCAGACCACATTTCCAGTTTTAAGTGTTGGAGCCCTGGTAGTTATATAATACAGGGACAAAGTGGAGTCTAACTATCAGGCCTCCAACACACTCCGGAGTGAAGACCTGGATTTCCTGTTTTTATCCAAATCAACCCGGTGGTGCTTTGACTTTGGCAAAGACTTTTCTGTTAACCCAGGGCTTCTGATTTGGGAATGTCCATACAGTAATCAGGCTGGTCTCATCCAGCATTCATAGCTATAGTAAAGAACAGTAATGTGCAATAATACGTGAATATCACACAGAGTTATTTTGTATGTTATCCACAAAATCATAAACGAGAAAGTATAACGACCACAAAAAACGACGCAGGGTGAACGAACTACTGGGTGAGGGATTGGTGGGGTCAAACTAAATCTCTGTGAAGACCATAACATTGAAGTTCTTAGTGTCGGATTGAGAAACCATCTTCTTCTTAACTTAATCCATTTTTTATCCATCAGAACTAGCTGGACTGGAAGCAATAGAAAGGTTTGTGTAGCTCTGTGCGCAGCCATGTCTTAAAATAACATAAAATAAAATTTGTATTCACTTTGCGTTCATGCAAATTGGCCAGAGGCAAATTCAAAGACACAGGAGTGAAACTAGAAAATGGAGAAATTTAAATATTCATTTGAATAGGTTTCATTATTGCCCAATCACACGCACACACACCTAACACAGATACAAGTACATGTACAAGTACTACAGTATCTAGTCAGCTCTACTACAGAAAGAGTTTCATCAGTTTATATATATTTATTGTTTATATTTAGTTTTCCATCCTGCCAGTGATAGTATTATCTTAATTATACAGTTAATCTATTTTATATACTTGAACATATTTAGGGTGGAAATTGATAAAGACTCTTCAGTCATGTTTGCAGCTTTGTTAGGATGTACTTTACTCTTTGGTAGACCTCCTTTTACTCTAGAAACAAACTTCTGCAGTCTTTTTCTTGATGAACAGAGCAACAACAAGCAGAGAACAGAGAAATGTTGCTCAGTTCATTTCAGTTGAGATGGAAAGTCAGTTTAGTAATAAAGACTTCACTCAGCATGCTGTTTGAGAACATAATAATGTTTCCAGGGAAATAAAAACAGTAAAGCTGCATTGAAGCTCTTCTTGAGGCTTGTTGTTGACCCGACACTTTATGTCTGTTAGAGTCTTTAGACTCTGTTTTGACCTGAAGTTCATCAAGAACTGTGGAGAAACAATAAGTGGATTAAATGTTTTATTTAAGCAAAAGAAGTATTATCACAATGAAAAAACAACATTACAAATAAAAGTCCTGCATTCAGAATTACAGATGTAAAATTCACAAATAAATTCTTCATTATCAAAAGTAAAAGTACTCATTATGCAAAGTAGACTTTTATAGAGCGTTATAATGTGATAAACAGCAGGTTATTGGATCATTATTACTGATTAACATGTAAGAAGCATTTTAACGTTGTAGCAGGTTTAGATTTGACAAAACAATGCATCATATTTTATAAGCTCATCACACATTTTATATTTAAAATCTTAATGGACCAAGTTACTACAACCTTAGAAAGAAACGTGCTATCTAGAACCATGAAGGCTTCATTGGCCCGTCCCCATAGGAGAACCCATTTGGGTTCCTGGTAGAACCTTTCCTAAAGGTTCCACCTGGAACCCTTTCAGAGGGTTCTACCTAGAAAGAAGCACGACGAGTTTTACCCAGAACCATATGTGAAAGTTTCCACACACAGGTTCCACAGAGAACCCTCATTTGGTTTTAGACAAAATCTTCTCTGGAGGATCTATGCAGAACATTTCCACCAAGAACCAACCCTGGGTTCCATCTAGAACTCACTATGCGTTCCTCATGAGGTTCATAGGGAACCAGGGCTGATGTCGTTCAGCACAACCCACATTTCTGGGGGGGGGGTTGGCTTGGGGCTCTTTAAAAAATGCTTGAAGAAGGAAAGGGTTCTCTAGAGGAAAATGGTTCTGGGTAGAACCTCAGCCCTTATTTCTAAGAGTGTAGAAACTATAGCTGACAGATCAATGCAGTGGAGTAGAAGTCTAAAGTACCATGAAATGGAAATACGTTACTTCACAGCACAGGGTCTTTACTTAAGTACTTTGGTACTTTCTACCATTGATGGAGAGGAAGAGGAAGAAGAAAAAGGAGGAGGATTAAGGAACCCTCTGACCAGAGCGGAT
Organism: Anoplopoma fimbria; assembly: GCF_027596085.1. Classification (NCBI taxonomy): domain Eukaryota; kingdom Metazoa; phylum Chordata; class Actinopteri; order Perciformes; family Anoplopomatidae; genus Anoplopoma; species Anoplopoma fimbria. Next base: position 26,206,055 of record NC_072460.1, read on the forward strand.
TGAAACAACATTAAAGCTCGTCTTTTTTTGGACACACCTCCTTCTTCTGTGTCTTCTTCTCTTTCTTGTGGAAGACTTCTTCATCCGACTGCTTCTTCCAGCTCAGTTTGATGTCGTCATTCAGCCCCTGGTCCTTCAGCCTCTGTTTGAGCTGAGATACAAAAACATTTAGTTCCCTGAATGTCGCTGACAGAGAAAAGCTCTTCACTAAACGCTGTTGTTCATTTACATCCTGAATCCTTTCTCACACTGTCCTCATGTGGAACTCTGGTTTAGAAGAACTCTGGTTTCCACTATAACAGCTTTGTTGTTTGCATCTACCTTCAATAATGACGTTTACATGTTAGCACTGCACATAGCACATTCACATTGTTCTCAGTAGTCCACTGAATCACATATATCACCTGGTTGTTCTGGTTTTAAGGTTAGAAAGATGTACCTTCTTCAAGATGTCCTCCATCACCACAGGGTCATTCAGATCCAGAGAGGAGCTTTTTTTCTCCAACCTCACTTTCATCACTTGCTTTGAGACAGGCTCTTAAAAAACAAACAAACTTCATCAGTCACAACATTTCTGGCTGATAATTATCGTCTTCATTAACATTTGTAACACTTTCACTGTTAAAAGAGAAAAGTATGGTTTTGAATTTTCCATCAGCTCAATCTTTAAATTTGGCTGGCGCAAGAAAACCTTAGCTTAGCTTAGCATGGTGTTAGCGTTAGCATTCTTGTATCAATGAGGCTAGCACTCTCCATCATCTGCTGTTGATCTGCATATTCAATGTGTTTTCTATCCATAACTTGATATTATTCTTTTTTATTTTCTTCTTAGTTTGATGTTTTTGTTTTTGATTTGAATTTCTGTATCTGCAAATAAAGCAAACCTAAATCCACATTTAAAGACTCAGTGGATGATAGCTTACCACTGTAACAAATGAACGCTCTCTTTGCGTTACAGTTCCAGTCCTCCCATTGTCCGTTGGCACTAAAATCTGCTGCCGCACAAGTCACAGAATGACCTTTGCGCCCAAGATTTTTCCAGTTCCTAAATGAGGAGTCACTTCCGTCAGACCACTTCCATTCATCTCTGAAAAGGCCGATCCAGACGCCTTCTCCTGAGGGAAGCAGATTCTGTACTTTCTGGTTCTCGGCCATGTTTCTCACACTGGCCAGGTCGGTGTGGTGTTCTCTGCAGTAGCTTTGGGCTTCAGTCCACGTCATCGGGTTGTTAATGTGGACATATGTCACACTCAGCCCTGAAAATAGACCACAGGGAAGCGTTGTGTAGAGGCACCATAACAGACAACATAGATGCATAACAGTTTTATTCTTGCTGAATGAATCTCAGCATGAAGGTGAAGTCAACACTGAGCTGTGTGAATATGAACATGCAGACGTTCATTGAGTCCCAGGCCGTTTCTCAATATGTGAACTTCTCTGTACTTGTGTCCTCGTGAACTTGTGAAACGTCATCAAGCGCGGCCCAAGTACTGTTCCAATACACAAGTTGCATCAAGCCAAGTACGGTCCAGATACCCGGAAGTGTCCTCGCTCCGCCCATTATACCGAGGATGCATCGGAGTAGACTTGTGTGGACTTTGGACAGCCAAGTATCCCAGAATGCATTTCACCAGCAAACAAGAGCCGACAGCAGCGGAGACGGCTCACAACTGTCAGTTATAACTGTCTAAATACTGCTGCTGTTGTGTAACGGAATTTAGTTTTAACATTTTTTTAAGCGAGAATGTAGTTGTTAAGACTTAAAATATGCGGTCAATTTATCAAGATAGAGCCTGTTTGAAAAAAGCGCCGACGTTTGTCGGAGATGAGAGGACCAGAGAGGAGACCGGGCGGTGGTGCTCATGCAGCCCGCTGACAGCAGCCTGATCTCGGCTAGGCCTCTCCAGATGTGCCGCTGGCTCCGGTGTCTCTGTGGTTGTGGTTGCAGATGTAACACAAAACATATATATATATATATATATATATATATATATATATACATATACATAATATTTTTATATTTTCTAAATGAAAACGAAAAAAGGTTGTGTTTTATATCATATTTCGTTTTATTGTCAATATATATGACTGAAGATAACGGGAGTAGGCGGACCGACGAGCTGAGTTGGTGACGTCGTGACGTTGGTGACGTCATCAAGTTCGCTGCTGTTCCAATTGCAAAATGACCGTACTGCGTCCTCCCGTCCTCGGGAGTTTGTACTCCCGAGTCGAACTATCCAAGTATGAACTTGCAAGTTTGCAAGTCCATACTTGACCGTACTTGGTATTGAGAAACGGCCCCACATTCATGAAGGCATATCATAGCTATTTTACCTCCAACAGACATTATACAAACCGTCTTCATGAGCCTGCTCCCACAGTGACATGAAGGCACTATAAGACCTACATTAGTATACGAGACCATCAGAGAGGAGATTGTCTGTTTCTATAAAGTGAGGACCGCTTAAGTCAACACAAAAAGAAAGTTTCTCGTAGGAGCTTTAATATTCTCACCTTGGACATCGAAGCAGACCGGCTTGATGTGATCTTTACAATAGGCGTCGCCCCATTCCCCACCTGAATACATGCTTGTGCAGCGTTCCAAACTGATGTAGTTGTTCGGTTGTCCAGACCTCCATCGTCTGAACTCCGTCTCCCCGGGTTTGTAGAAACTTGTGTTTGACAGTGACCACCTCCAGCTGTCCACGTCATCGTACAGTCCTATCCAGGCTCGCTGAAAGCAATATTTCATAGTGATAGAGAGAAATAGACTTATAGATATTTTTAGTCTCCATACTGTCGTCTGATTTGCAGGCTGATTAGCAAAACTTTTCAAGGACAGGTTCACAATTTTCAAGTCTGTCTTAAAACAATATTCAGGTGGTTATATGAACATTGAAACAGGTTTTACTTTCTGTAATCACTCCTGCTGTTCATAATGGACAAAGCATCTCGTAACTTAGCAACTGAGCAGACGGCTAGAAGCTAACGGTGCTATCAGCGCTAACAGTGCAAACAATGGCAACATTACTCAACTGTATCTTTACATTCATGATATTTGTTTGATGAGATATCAATGCTTTAAATATCAAGAGAATAATAGTTTGTTTCATTAAATCATGTTTTGTTTGTAAAAATCTTAATCTGGAAAGTAACTGTCAAATAAATGTCCATCTGAAATGTGGTATGAAATAGCATCTATTTAAATATCCAAGTAAAGTACAAGTAATTGATTAAAGTACAGGTCATCTGTTTACTTTCCATCACTGTGTGAATGTAAAACCTTCAAACCACCTGTCACTGACATAATAAAACTCACATGGCTGTATTCTGAGTAGACCATTTTGCTTAAATCAGCGATTCTGTTCAGAGTCATCACGTCCTCCATGTCGTGTATAGTGGCCAGGTCGATGTATTTCTCTCTGCAGTGACGCTGTGCTTCAGTCATGTTCTTCAGGTCATAAACGAAATGGTAGCCACGTTCAGCAGGTGATGAGACGGCACACAGCCCTGGATTGACAAACAGCATATTGATCACATTTAATAATAATAATTTAACTCAATAATGCAAATTATCATTTTATGTTAACTTAAAAAAGACACAAAAAAAGGAAAAGTAAGGGAAATATCAAATTCAAATGAGAAATAATTAAACAATATAATAATGTTAAAGATAGGAAAATAATAAAAACATATAAAAGTCTTGCCTGACACGACGACGATGCTCAGAAGAAGTTTGTCCATCCTCATCTCTTCCCCGATCCTCTCTGTCAGTTGATGACTGAAGAGTTGAATCTAATGCAAAGTTCAGGAAACAATAATTTGCCTATAGGGATTACATCATAAAGATCTAATAAAATCAGACTGACCTTGTATGTTTGGTTTGATTGGTTCATACACAATTAATAACAGTAATAATGATAATATAGCAATTATAATGATGAAAGTTAAAATAATAATAATAATTATAACTATATAGATACTAGAATAAGACATACTAGTTATTATTATTATTATTATTTAAAAAATGATTATAATAATAGTTATAATATATAACTATATTCATAATAATATAGTAGCAATATAAATATTAATAACAATAATATTAATATTAATAATGAAAATAATGATTATATTTAACAATTCAATTCAATCAAGATTTTCTTCACATCGGCACTAGAAAACAACCTTTAACAAGGAGAAAAAAAGAACGAAACCTTCAGGAGAGCGACAGAGGAGGGATCCTTCTCCCAGGATGGACAGAAATGCAATAGATGTGTACAGAATGAACAACATAACACTGAGTTACAAAATATTCAATGCATATGACATAAATGATTCATTTAATAAGAGTAGTAAGCAGAATAATGGTGGATTTAACAGATGGGTGTGAGACCTTATCAGGTTAAACCCGGTTGATACCTTCGACCTCTTTCCTTCTCTCTCTATCTCTTCCCTGATCCTCTCTGTCAGTCAATGACTGGAAATGTGAAGTTAATGCAAAGTTCAGGAAACAATAATTTGCCTATAGGGATTACATCATAAAGATCTAATAAAAGCAGACTGACCTTGGATGTTTGGTTTGATTGGTTCATACACAATGAATAACAGCAATAATGATAATATAGCAATTATAATGATGAAAGTTAAAATAATAATAATAATTATAACTATATAGATAAAAGAATAAGAAACACTATTTATTATTATTATTATTAAAAAATATATTATAATAATAGTAGTAATAATGAGAATAATAGTAATTATAAAATAGTAGCAATACAAATATTAATAACGATAATATTAATAACGAAAATAATGATTATATTAAACAATTCAATTCAATCAGGATTTTCTTCAGATGTTCACAGGAAAAACTACCCAAAAAAACCTTTAACAAGGAGAAAAAAAGAACGAAACCTTCAGGAGAGCGACAGAGGAGGGATCCTTCTCCCAGGATGGACAGAAATGCAATAGATGTGTACAGAATGAACAACATAACACTGAGTTACAAAATATTCAATGCATATGACATAAATGATTCATTTAATAAGAGTAGTAAGCAGAATAATGATGGACAAAATTACGACTACTAACAATAACAGCAGCAGTGGATGAAATGGAATAATAATGACATGTAAAGCATTAATCGTATCGGTTATAGTAATAATAATGTGACTCATAATAATAATGAAGGCAGTGGGTGTCAGCAGGTCCATGGAAGGAGGCACGAGTAACTATAAACCTGAACCATAAACCTGAACCAGTCCTAACTATAAACCTGAACCAGTCCTAACTATAAACCTGAACCAGTCCTAACTATAAACCTGAACCAGTCCTAACTATAAACCTGAACCAGTCCTAACTATAAACCTGAACCAGTCCTAACTATAAACCTGAACCAGTCCTAACTAAACTATAAACCTATAAACCTGAACCACTAACTATAAACCTGAACCAGTCCTAACTATAAACCTGAACCAGTCCTAACTATAAACCTGAACCAGCCCTAACTATAAACCTGAACCAGTCCTAACTATAAACCTGAACCAGTCCTAACTATAAACCTGAACCAGTAACTATAAACCTGAACCATCCTAAATAAACCTGAACCAGCACTAACTATAAACCTGAACCAGTCCTAACTATAAACCTGAACCAGTCCTAACTATAAACCTGAACCAGTCCTAACTATAAACCTGAACCAGTCCTAACTATAAACCTGAACCAGTCCTAAATATAAACCTGAACCAGTCCTAACTATAAACCTGAACCAGTCCTAACTATAAACCTGAACCAGTCCTAACTATAAACCTGAACCAGTCCTAACTATAAACCTGAACCAGCCCTAACTATAAACCTGAACCAGCCCTAACTATAAACCTGAACCAGCCCTAACTATAAACCTGAACCAGCTCTAACTATAAACCTGAACCTGAACCAGCTCTAACTATAAATCTGAACCAGCCCTAACTATAAACCTGAGCCGACGTGAAACCAAGTTTACCTTGAACACACTCTCGTGAATCCAGAACGAATAGCACACAGAGCCAAAAATTGATTGCTAAAAATTTCATGGATGTTTTGAGCAGGCGGCAACCTCTGGTTCTGCCGAGGGAAGTGTCTTGAACCTGCATTCTCTCTGCTGTCCACCAGGGGGCGACTCCTCTGGTTGTATAGAAGTCTATGAGAAAATGACTCTACTTCTCTCTTGATTTATTCCCTCAGTAAACATTGTAAACATGAGTTTATGGTCTCAATCTGGTGTCTCGTGGCCGTTATGTTGCACCGCTACCACCTTTTGGAACAAGTCCATCACTATTTGTGGAACTCCAAGTCCTCTTTAGTTCATTTTTTTCCTTTACAGCGTCCTAAATTGATCCGTTCACAGCATTGATCACAGCATTGATCAGAGTGCCTGAGTCGGTACAAATCCCTCACATAGATCCTCTCCAGATGCGTCCACAACGTTAAAGGATCTACTACGGGAATAGACCATAAACACAAATCAGTTGAAGTTAGGACATCCAAAAGAACTGCAGCGAGGAAAGTATGTATACAAATAATGTAACTCTGTGTCACTTTGTAGTTATGTTGTTTTTGTGTGTCTCTTTAAAGTAATTTTGTCATTTTGAATTCACTTTGTAGTCACTTTGTGTCATTTTGTGTCTCTTTGAAGTCCTTTTGAAGTCCCTGTAGGAGCCAGGATTAGCCGGTGCGATTTTGTACACCTTTTTTGGTCACTTCCGGTAATGAGTCACGTGGTTTTAGGAATTGCGATAGGGATATCAGCTGTTCACTATTTGGGTTTTGTGAATGGAAGGAGAGGGGGTGAGAGAGGGAGTCTTATTTTTTGTGACCGCTAATTATTGCTATTTATTTACTATTGTTTGGACACCTTTGGACACAGTTACTGAACTATGCAGAACACTTTTGAATGTGTGTTATTGGGCACACGTGTTTGTTTGTTTGTTGCGAATAAAACTACCAAACGTAGCGACTGGATCAGTGATTCAATGACAGACAGCGCGTCCGCAGATTAGTCTCCCCTACTTAGCCTCTCGTGACTAATTATAAGTTGCAGATAGTCACCTATACCCTTTGAAGTCCCTTTGAAGTCCTTTTGGGATTCCTTTGAAGTCACTTTGTGTCTCTTTGAAGTCACTTTATAGTAATTTTGTGAATATTTTGCAGTCGTGTTTAGCAGATTCCTCCTCTACAACATCAGGAGGATTCGCCCCTTCCTCACTGAGGAGACGGTGCAGGTGCTCATCCAGGCTCTGGTCATCTCCCGCCTAGACTACTGCAACTCACTACTTGCCGGAGCCCCGGTGTCGGCCATCAGACCTCTGGAGCTTGTCCAGAAAGCTGCAGCACGTCTGGTGTTCAATCGCCCCAAGTTCTCTCACACAACTTCCCTTCTCCGTTCTCTACACTGGCTCCCTGTAAGAGCTCGCATCCAGTTACAGACTCTGGTGCCTACAGGGCAGTGAAAGGAACAGCTCCTTCCTATCTCCAGGCCTTGGTCAAGCCCTACACCCCGCCCGACCACTTCGCTCTGCTGCCTCGGGCGATTGGTTGCCCCGTCGCTCAGAGGTCCCTCCGGCCGATCCACCCGGTCACAGCTTTTTTCTGTCCTGGCCCCTCAGTGGTGGAATGAACTCCCCACCGACGTCAGGACAGCAGAGTCACTGCCCATCTTTAGGCGCAGGCTGAAAACTCACCTCTTCAAGAAGTACTACCCTGAGCCTTCCTCGTAGCACTTATTGCACTCGTATTAGTTGTTGCACTTACTGTATTTGTATCAGTTCGCTGCACTTATCCTATTCGTAGTAGTTTGTAGCACTTACTATATTCGGATTAGTCTGTTGCAATTATTGTTTTCGTAGTAATTTGCCTCTGCACTATACTTTTGCTCTGGTTTATGCTTTAAGATGCTTGTTTAAGAAAGGAGATGCACTTATGACTTCTGGTGACTAGTAGTTCTCTTGAATACCTATGTTGAATACACTTCCTGTAAGTCGCTTTGGATAAAAGCGTCTGCTAAATGACTGTAATGTAATGTAATGTAATGAGTCTCAAACCATTCCAAAGGTTCAACCACAAAAGTCACCAAACTTAGAGGTGGTTCAGAGAAGTTTAGTATAGTGGAGGGCTCTTGGGCCTAAACATCCACGTAGACTTTGTAGCTGTTTAGCCTCTTTTTGTTGTCTGTCTTTTGTCTCTTTGTGGGCTCATTGTATTGCTATTTTTGTTGTTGTGTTGTCATCGTTTATCTGTTGCTGTTTTAGTTTTTGTCTCTTTGTGGTTGTTTGGCCCCTTTTCATAGTTGGTGAGAGTCTCTTTGTTCAGTAAACATTGTAAACATGAGTTTATGGTCTCAATCTCTAGTTTCAAGTCTTCTTCAATACAGCATGATGTTCATTTAGTAAATGATGCTCCATTTAGAGTCAAACAGACCATAAAGCAGGGGATGCTTTAGGGCGGGGCTACACACTGATTGACAGGTCGACACCAGAGACGTATACGGCGTCTCTACGTCACTCCTCCTCAGTCCATATATGGTCACTTCCTGTTCACTGGTTTATGAACAGTCTATGGTTCATAAACCAGTCTATGGTTTTAATTCCATGCAAAGAAAGCGTGCTGTATAAAATATGTCAAAAATATAACAAAATATTGGATTCTGTAACACTTAAACCAAAACAAAAACTCTGTACATATTCTTCCGGTGAAGCATGTCATTTTGTAATCAAATGTGACCTGATGAGATGTGGATCCACTGCAGCTGTATTGTTGATGTCTTGTAAACCCATGAGGGTTGGGCACGTTTTTGTGCATGACACGAAAATAAAAAAATATCTAATATCTATCTATCTTCCTGTACACTCCTCATGGATGCTTCTGTGAAACTCATAAATAAATCTCTGATGTTCCTCATCGTGTTGAACACAGTTTGTCCTCTCAGAAACCTTCACTGAGCTCAGAGAGGCGGTGGATTTAACAGATGGATGCTCGGTGTCTACCTGCTGCTGACATCTACCAGCAACACTCACGCTAAGCAGACTTGACTGTTTTTTTGGTTTTTTTAACCCTGTAGAGCTTTGAATTCAGTAGGGGGCAATGTGAGACCTGAAGAGGTTTCCTTCTCTCTGTCACCATAAATACTCTCCTACATTGTGTTAACTTGCCCTGAAGGAGGCTGCAGAGGAAAGGTCAAAGGGTAAATAAAAACCAAGAGATAAAACTGTCCTCCCAGAAAATGTCTCGTCAATCTGCATCAGATATTTCCAGAGTACTGTCTTATCCCTTCTTATCCTGTGGACATCTTTAGTAACACAAACATTGCAGCACGCTATAGATCCATATTTCAGATTTGAAGACTTCACACATGGCAGATATAATAAGGAGTTCATTGGAGTTGTGTCTTTGTGAGCTGTGAACTTCGTCCATCTTTATTTAAACCTCTGCTTTTGTCATGCATTGCATTATGGGAAGGCAGCATGTAAATAATACTACACAGGGACTGTCTTTTGTTTGAATCTAAAGCAGCTTCTCTCTGCTGGTTGGGTTTGAATAGTGATGCTGCCACCTTGTGTCTGAAAGTGATTACTGCACCAACCACACTTTTTAACATGTTTAGACTAAACTACCAAACCGGCTGACTTCATGGGACCAGCAGCCATTTTCAGAGCAGTTTTACATCAATAATTCTCAACATATAGGCGGGTAAAGGACACTTATTACTCTAAAGGTCAGGAGACAAAAGACAAGATTTTTAGGCAAAAATGAATATTGCTACAGATTAAAATATTTATTTTCAAACGTTCGGCTTAGCTTTTGCTTTTGGTCATTCTTCCTCCTTAAAAGAATTTATTCAAATGAAACACCTGTTGGTCTCATTGAAGTCTAGCTTAAGATCAGATGTATATCAGTTTTTTAAAAGGAAAAGCATGAAAAAGTGCGTAAAAACAAATAAGATGCTCCAATTTAATTGTGCTGTCTAAACATGTTAATTTCGATATTGAGGTCTGGCTTTTCGGCCCTGATAGATCGAGTCACAGCTCTTTAATATAATATATGTGAATGTCCAGTCTTCAGTGTTTACATTATTGATCTTTTCTTTTATATATCTCTAAGAGTTACATGAAAACCTACCTGTCTTTTACTTAACATGCAGTTTAACATCATCTCCAGCAGAGAGCAGCACAGCTCAACAGAGCTGCTGACTCCTGAAGGACCAGGATGTGAAGTTTACTGCTGAGGGATGAACGAACACAAGTTGTACAAATACATATATACATATATACATAAGTCTTTTTTTTCAAAATGAACCTCCGTCTTAACAGGAAACAACTTAGTTAGGTTTAGGCAGCAAAACTACTTCATAGGAAAGGATTGTCGTTTGGGTTACAATAACTACGGAAGTGAATGGTGCAACTTAAGTGACAAATAAGTCAACGTTGTTTGGCTAGAAAACCAAAAATGGACCTCCAAAGATTTCAAGCTCTCTGTAAAGTCTGAAGTCCACCAGAGAATATCCAACCACAATGACATATTGCAGCACAGCATTCCTCGGTGCATTTACTCACTTTGACATCATATCACATAAAGCACAAAAGATCAGTGTTTGTTTGACCTATGCAACTCCTCTCCCAGCTGCTCTGTGGGACTTTTTACAGTCTTTATACTTCCTGGTTCATGATTACGTGGATCACAAACAAGAGCGGACAAACCAAACACTGACTCTAGAGAGAGACTTTCACGTTTGAAGTCACCTGAAGGCCACAGTAGTTCTCTACACGCTTGTGAAACTGTGTTAACATGAGCTACAAAGTTAAAAACTGTGGTACCGCCAGCCGACATCTGACTTCTGTCACTCCTAAAGTAGTGTTATTATGGTATGGATGACTTGTTATATCTCGTTTGTTAAATCTGTACTACTGGCTGTAGCTACATATTGAACAAACAAATATGAGAGTGCTATCAATCTTCTCATATAATCAACAAGAAAGCGAATGAATGTATTTCCAGAAATGTTGAACTCCTGCTTTAATCCGCTACTTAACTAAAGCTGTCAGCTAAATAAGGTGGAACATCGTTTACTAAAGCAAAGGACATCATGCACAATTCCTTGCAGCAATTCGGACAACAATGAAACCAAATGACAAGCCTTTTGGGACACTGATTTGTGCTGAAATGTTATGTTATCCATTTCATTAAATATGCATTTAGGTATATACTAAGTATACTACAAATATTATTAAAATCTCTGAATCCTGCCTGTCTGTCTGCTGTGTGCTCAGCTTTCAATAAAGCTTCTGAAACTTACTCAGTCGTACTGCGTTTAACTAGTCTTAATTTTGATAAAAAAGGCTAAATGAAAGCATCAAAATATCTGTTAGGATGGGAGTGCTGTACATGACAAACATTGCATCCCATTTCCCGAGAAGATAAAAGCAATAAGTAGTCAGAAGACACCACTCTTCTACTCTAGACTTTGAAGATAAACGTCAAATAACAAATTTAATTGATGAACATGAATCAATTATATGAGTCAATTATTCTACCAAGTCACATGTAATCCTTTTCATTTCTATGTGGTTCATTGTTATTCATTGTACTCCTCATCGTGTTCTTTGTTCATTTTGTTCATTTAATCATATATTCTCTGTTTTGTAGTTTAATTTTGTGGTTAGTCCCAAATATTTCATTTATAAAGAGCTTTTAATTTTTGTGTATATGGAAAAACAAGTCACTGTACACCATGACAAGAATTCTGGAGCAATCATGAGGATGAGACTTAATTAACAAATATCAAATTTCATTCGAAGGCCATGAATGAAGATGGCAACTATGAAAAACCAAGATAGTGGCCAAAAACCAAGATGACAATGACCATCATCCCAGATGGCAACTACCAAGAACCAAGATAATTAAGTGAATTAAGATGGCGACGGATAAAATCCAAGATGGAGACGGCAAAAAACCAAGATGGCGTTGACCATGATCCCAGATGGCTGACCCAAGCAGTGAGAGGTTGAAAATGGACATCCGCCAGATGGTCTGCACTAACCCTGAGAGCAAATGAGGGTTCAGTTTCCCGTTAAACACTGAATGTTCTTTCTCCAGACCACATTTCCAGTTTCCAGTGTTGGAGCCCTGGTAGTTATATAATACAGGGACAAAGTGGAGTCTAACTATCAGGCCTTTTATGTTAAATTAAAAAAGACACAAAAAAAGGAAAAGTAAGGGAAAATGTCAAATTCAAATGAGAAATAATTAAACAATATTATAATGTTAAAGATAGGAAAATAATAAAAACATATAAAAGTCTTGCCTGACACGACGACGATGCTCAGAAGAAGTTTGTCCATCCTCATCTCTTCCCCGATCCTCTCTGTCAGTTCATGACTGAAGAGGTGAAGCTAATGCAAAGTTCTGGGAACAATAATTTGCCTATAGGGATTACATCATAAGATCTAATGAAAACAGACTGACCTTGGATGTTTGGTTTGATTGGTTCATACATAATGAATAACAGTAATAATGATAATATAGCAATTATAATGATGAAAGTTAAAATAATACTAATAATTATAACTATATAGATAATAGAATAAGACATACTAGTTATTATTATTATTTAAAAAATGATCATAATAATAGTAGTAATAATGAGAATAATAGTAATTATAAAATGGTAGCAATATAAATATTGATAACGATAATATTAATATTAATATTAATAACGAAAATAATGATTATATTAAACAATTCAATTCAATCAAGATTTTCTTCAGATGTTCACAGGAAAAACTCCCAAAAAAAACCTTTAACAAGGAGAAAAAAAGAACGAAACCTTCAGGAGAGCGACAGAGGAGGGATCCTTCTCCCAGGATGGACAGAAATGCAATAGATGTGTACAGAATGAACAACATAACACTGAGTTACAAAATATTCAATGCATATGACATAAATGATTCATTTAATAAGAGTAGTAAGCAGAATAATGATGGACAAAATTACGACTACTAACAATAACAGCAGCAGTGGATGAAATGGAATAATAATGACATGTAAAGCATTAATCGTATCGGTTATAGTAATAATAATGTGACTCATAATAATAATAATGAAGGCAGTGGGTGTCAGCAGGTCCATGGAAGGAGGCACGAGTCCTAACTATAAACCTGAACCAGTCCTAACTATAAACCTGAACCAGTCCTAAATATAAACCTGAACCAGTCCTAACTATAAACCTGAACCAGCCCTAACTATAAACCTGAACCAGCCTCCTAACTAAACCTGAACCAGTCCTAACTATAAACCTGAACCAGCCCTAACTATAAACCTGAAGCCCTAAGTCCAGTCCTAACCTGAACCAGTCCTAACTATAAACCTGAACCAGTCCTAACTATAAACCTGAACCAGTCCTAACTATAAACCGTAAAACCAAGTTTAACTATTGAACCAGCTCTAACTATAAACCACACTAAAACCAAGTTTACTTGGTGAATCCAGAACGAATAGCACACAGAGCGGGCCGGTAAAAATTTCATGGATGTTTTGACCAGGCGGCAACCTCTGGTTCTGCCGAGGGAAGTGTCTTAAACTTGCATTCTCTCTATTGTCCATCAGGGGGCGACTCCTCTGGTTGTATAGAAGTCTATGAGAAAATGACTCTACTTCTCTCTTGATTTATTCCCTCAGTAAACATTGTAAACATGAGTTTATGGTCTCAATCTCTTGTTTCAAGTCTTCTTCAATACAGCATGATGTTCATTTAGTAAATGATGCTCCATTTAGAGTCAAACAGACCATAAAGCAGGGGATGCTTTAGGGCGGGGCTACACACTGATTGACAGGTCGACACCAGAGACGTAAACGGCGTCTCTACGTCACTCCTCCTCAGTCCATATATGGTCACTTCCTGTTCACTGATGTATAAACAGTCTATGGTTTTAATACACGAGGATCCCATGCAAAAAAAGCGTGCTGTACAAAAAACACTGACTCTAGAGAGAGACTTTCACGTATGAAGTTAGTCACCTGAAGGCCACAGTAGTTCTCTACACGCTTGTGAAACTGTGTTAACATGAGCTACAAAGTTAAAAACTGTGGTACCGCCAGCCGACATCTGACTTCTGTCGCTCCTAAAGTAGTGCTATTATGGTATGGATGATGTCACGGTGTGTGGTGTGGACCCAAAAGCAGGACGACCAGGAGACGGATACAGTTCTGGCGCTTTATTTAAAGCAGAGAACTCAGCATACAGACAGGCAGGATAAGACTCACAGAGGGAAACAGGCAGGGGATCCGGCAGACAGAAATCAGAGGAAGCAGAGGTTAAACTCCGGGTCGGGGACAGAAGGCTGAGTCGTTGACCGGGGCACAGGCAAGGCAGGTAAGTCCAGACAGGCAGGCAGGGTCGGCAACGGGAAATCAGTCCGGGGAATAACGCTGGAAGGTCTGGCATAATGCGGAGTACGATCTGGCACTGACAGCAGGGAATCCAAGGGTTTATGAAGGGGAGTTGATTGGAGATGAAGACCAGGTGAGCATGATTGCAGAGCAGGTCCAGGTGTGAAGTGAGACAGACAGGAGGAGTGGCAGACCCAGGAGGTGGAAAAACACAGCAAACTGCTGTGACCACAACAGTACCCTCCCCTCAACGGACGCCTCTAGGCGGCCTAGGCCTCTCTGGGTGAGCCAGATGGAAGTCACGGATGAGGGAGGGGTCGAGGATGAGACCCCGCGAAACCCAGCTTCTTTCCTCTGGCCCATAACCCTCCCAATCCACGAGGTATTGATGCCCCCTGCCCCGACGACGAATGTCCAGCAACCGCCGGACGGTGTAAGCGGGGTGGTCGTCAATCAGACGGGGAGGAGGGGGGGAACGGCCGGGGGGAGAGGGGGCAGACGGAGACTGGCTTAAGGCGAGAGACATGGAAGGTGGGGTGAACGCGCATGGCTGGAGGCAGCTTGAGAGTGACAGCTGAGGGGTTGATGACCGAAACAATAGGGAAAGGGCCAACAAAACGAGGGGTTAACTTCTTGGAGCCAGTCTGTAAGGGGAGATCCTTGGAGGACAACCACACCTGTTGACCCACCCAATAGGCAGGAGCAGGAGCCCGGTGGCGGTCGGCAATGCGCCGGTTCTGCTCAGCGGAGCGCAGCAGAGCGGAGCGTGCGTCCCTCCATATCTTGCGGCAACGGCGGAGATGGTGTTGAACCGAGGGAACGGAGATGTCATCCTCCTGGGCAGGAAACAAGGGTGGCTGGTACCCCAGGGAACATTCGAATGGGGACATGCCGGTGGCCGCACAGGCCATGGAATTGTGGGCATACTCGATCCAGGAGAGATGGTCGCTCCACGCAGAGGGGTTGCGCGCAGCCACACAACGAAGTGCGGTTCCTAGGTCCTGGTTAGCTCTCTCAGCCTGCCCATTAGTCTGTGGTTGGTATCCTGAAGACAGGCTGACAGAGGCTCCAAGCGCTCGGCAGAAGGCCTTCCAAACTTGGGAGATGAATTGGGGACCACGGTCGGAGACGAGGTCAGTGGGAATCCCGTGGAGGCGGACGACATGCTGCACAAGCAGCTGGGCAGTCTCGGTGGCAGTTGGGAGCTTGGGAAGGGCAATGAAGTGAACTGCCTTCGAAAATCTGTCAACAACAGTTAGTACAACAGTGTGGCCCTTAGAAGGAGGAAGCCCAGTCACAAAGTCAAGGCCGATGTGAGACCAGGGCCGACCAGGAACAGGAAGGGGACGTAACAAACCAGCAGGAGCTTGATGGGAAGACTTGGCCCGAGCACAAACCGTGCAGGCAAGCACGAACGCCCGGGTGTCAGCGTCCATCGCTGGCCACCAAAAGTTCCTCTTCAGGAGGGACAGGGTGCGGACCACACCCGGATGACAGGCAAAGCGCGATGTGTGGCCCCACACCAGGACTTGGGAGCGAACCGCACTGGGGACGAAGAGACGGTTAGGAGGACCGTTACCCGGATCTGGTTCAGTGACTTGGGCCTCCCGGATGAGGGACTCGATCTCCCAGGTGACGGCAGCGATCTTGACGCAGGAAGGGGAGAGGATAGTGTCAGGGAGAGCCGGTGCGTTCTCAGTGTTGAACTGACGAGAGAGGGCGTCAGGTTTGACGTTACGGGAACCGGGACGGTAGGTGAGGGTGAAATTAAAGCGCCCAAAAAACAGGGACCAACGGGCCTGGCGGGAATTCAGGCGCTTCGCTGTCTGGATGTAGGACAAGTTCTTGTGGTCGGTCCAAACCACGAACGGTTGTTCTGCCCCCTCAAGCCAATGTCGCCATTCCTCCAACGCCAGTTTCACAGCCAGCAGCTCTCTGTTACCCACATCATAGTTGCGCTCTGCAGGTACAAGCCGGCGAGAGAAGAACGCGCAGGGGTGAATCTTCTCGTCAGAGGCAGAGCGCTGGGACAGGACCGCCCCCACCCCCGTGTCAGACGCATCGACCTCCACGATGAATTGCCTGGAGGGGTCAGGTTGGATGAGAATGGGGGCCGACGAGAAAAGTCTTTTGAGGTCAGAGAAGGCAGTCTCCGCCCCAGGTGTCCAGGCAAATGGGAGGGCAGGAGAGGTGAGACGAGTGAGAGGGGCTGCAACCCTGCTGTAATTACGGATGAACCTCCGGTAGAAATTTGCAAACCCAAGAAACTGCTGCAGTTTCTTGCGAGAATTGGGAATGGGCCAGTCTGTCACAGCACTGACCTTCTCAGGACAGGTCCTCACTTGTCCGCTCTCTATGATGAACCCAAGGAAGGATACAGAGGTGACACTGAACTCGCACTTCTCGGCCTTCACATATAGTTTGTTCTCCAACAGCCGCTGAAGAACTTGTCGGACATGCTGGCAGTGCTCCTCCTGGTTGCGAGAAAAAATAAGTATGTCGTCTATATAGACAAAAACTGAGCGGTTGAGAAAGTCCTGGAGGACGTCGTTTACAAGGTTCTGGAACACGGCAGGGGCATTAGTGAGACCGAAGGGCATGACAAGGTATTCAAAGTGGCCGAGGGGGGTGTTAAAAGCAGTCTTCCACTCATCCCCTTCACGGATACGCACCAGGTGGTAGGCATTGCGTAGGTCCAATTTCGAGAAGACTGTAGCGCCCTGCAGTGGCTCGAACGCGGAACTGATGAGGGGTAGGGCATACTTGTTCTTGATTGTGATGTTGTTGAGTCCCCTGAAGTCGATGCATGGACGAAGAGACTTGTCCTTCTTGGAGACAAAAAGAAACCTGCACCAACAGGGGAAGAGGAGGGTCTTATGATGCCGGCCGAGAGAGACTCCTTGATGTACTTCTCCATGGCCTCCCTCTCAGGACGGGACACGTTATACAGGCGACTACTGGGCAAAGGGGCGCCGGGGAGGAGATCAATGGGGCAGTCATAGGGGCGATGAGGAGGCAGGGTGAGCGCACGACACTTGCTAAACACCTCTCCTAGGTCATGATAGGTTGGAGGAACCAAGAAGAGGTCGGGGGGTACATGGGGCGAGGAAACACCTCCCTCTGCTGGAGACAGGGCAGACTGAAGGCAGGTGGAATGACAGAAAGTGCTCCAATTCACCACCTTGCCAGAAGACCAATCGAAATGGGGGTTGTGCCGCTTGAGCCAGGGGTGACCCAGGACCAGGGGAGAAAGGGGAGACCGGATGACATGAAACTGAAGTGTTTCATGGTGATTACCAGAAACAATTAATTCAAGGGGCTTAGTACGATGAGTAATACGGGCCAGGTGGCGGCCATCTAAGGCGTTAGCATTTAGGGGAGAGGGTAACTGTTCTAAAATGATGCCAACCTGGGATGCGAAAACGGCGTCGATGAAGTTCTCATCCGCTCCCGAATCCACAAGGACCGATACGGGAAGGGGATGACCGAGGAACAGAAGAGTGGCATCCAGCAGCGAGCGTGAAGAGAGAGGAACGGGGACGGAGGGGGCGTGGCTCAGCAGGACCCCGAGTCTCACTGCTGAGCCCGGTCCTTTGGGCAGTGACGGACAGGTGGAGATGAGATGCCCGGGCAGGGCACAGTATAGACACACTCCGGTCCTAATCCGATGAAGCCGCTCCGCTTGGGTGAGGCGAGTGCGCCCCAGCTGCATGGGCTCCTCTTCAGTGACATCACGTGTCACGGGGGCAGAGAGAGCAGCTCTCGGGAAGTGTGGAAAACGTGAAGCAACGAGTGCCGGGGGCACGGAACTGCCTGTCCTCTCCCTACACCGCTCACGTAGGCGATTATCCAGCCGAATGGAAAGGGAGATCAATTGGTCGAGAGTGTCGGCCTCCTCCCTAGTAGCCAGCTCATCTTTAATTGACTCACAAAGACCGGAAACAAAAAGCCCACGTAGAGACTTGTCGTTCCAGCCCGACCTGGCTGCATAGGTCCTGAACTCGACTGAGAACTCGGCTACGCTACGGGAGCCCTGACGCAAGGAAATAAGCCGCTTGGCAACGTCCCCTCCCTCCACTGGGTGATCAAAAACCTTCCTCATTTCAGCTACAAAAAGGTCAAAGTTTTCATTAACTGGGGAATCACTTTCCCATAAAGCTGAAGCCCATGCTAATGCATTGCCCTTAAGTGACCCAATAACGAAAGCGATCCTAGCTCTGTCAGTGGGGTAGGTGAGGGGCTGCTGACTGAAAACTAAGGAGCACTGGATCAGAAAGGCTCTGCACGTACCCATGTCCCCAGCGTAGCGCTCAGGGGCAGGAATGAGAGGCTCACGAGCCCGTGGCAGGTGTGTCGAGAGAGTGGGGGCAGGCGGAGGCGCCGCAGGCAGTGGAGGCGATGTGGCGAGGGGGCCAGCAAGTCCACTTGTGCACCCATCTGTGTGACTCGGGTAGCGAGACTCTTAAAGGCTTCCATAGCGTCCCGGAGGGCGTTGTTGTGCTCAGCAACCAGAGCGCCTTGGGCGGCGAGAGCTCCGCGGATGCTGTCAATGTCCGCTGGGTCCATCTTGGCCAGATCGTTCTGTCACGGTGTGTGGTGTGGACCCAAAAGCAGGACGACCAGGAGACGGATACAGTTCTGGCGCTTTATTTAAAGCAGAGAACTCAGCATACAGACAGGCAGGATAAGACTCACAGAGGGAAACAGGCAGGGGATCCGGCAGACAGAAATCAGAGGAAGCAGAGGTTAAACTCCGGGTCGGGGACAGAAGGCTGAGTCGTTGACCGGGGCACAGGCAAGGCAGGTAAGTCCAGACAGGCAGGCAGGGTCGGCAACGGGAAATCAGTCCGGGGAATAACGCTGGAAGGTCTGGCATAATGCGGAGTACGATCTGGCACTGACAGCAGGGAATCCAAGGGTTTATGAAGGGGAGTTGATTGGAGATGAAGACCAGGTGAGCATGATTGCAGAGCAGGTCCAGGTGTGAAGTGAGACAGACAGGAGGAGTGGCAGACCCAGGAGGTGGAAAAACACAGCAAACTGCTGTGACCACAACAGATGACTTGTTATATCTCGTTTGTTAAATCTGTACTACTGGCTGTAGCTACATATTGAACTAACAAATATGAGAGTGCTATCAATCTTCTCATATAATCAACAAGAAAGCGAATGAATGTATTTCCAGAAATGTTGAACTCCTGCTTTAATCCGCTACTTAACTAAAGCTGTCAGCTAAATAAGGTGGAACATCGTTTACTAAAGCAAAGGACATCATGCACAATTCCTTGCAGCAATTCGGACAACAATGAAACCAAATGACAAGCCTTTTGGGACACTGATTTGTGCTGAAATGTTAAGTTTAATCTTATCCATTTCATTAAATATGCATTTAGGAACACATATACTGTATACCTACATAGGTCTGCCAGTGCAATTATAACAGGGTATATCTTTGTTGTGTAATTGTTGATGAGGTTTTATTCTGTGATTTATGTCAAACTGTTTGGTACCGTTCTTCAGCCCAGCTTTCAATAATGGAAGAATTAAATAGACTTGGTTAGTTGACTAGTATTAATTTTGATAAAAAAAAAGGCTAAATGAAAGCATCAAAATATGACAAACTGTTAGGATGGGAGTGCTGTACATGACAAACATTGCATCCCATTTCATCCAGAGAAGATAAAAGCAATAAGTAGTCAGAAGACACCACTCTTCTACTCTAGACTTTGAAGATAAACGTCAAATAACAAATTTAATTGATGAACATGAATCAATTATATGAGTCAATTATTCTACCAAGTCACATGTAATCCTTTTCATTTCTATGTGGTTCATTGTTATTCATTGTACTCCTCATCGTGTTCTTTGTTCATTTTGTTCATTTAATCATATATTCTCTGTTTTGTAGTTTAATTTTGTGGTTAGTCACAAATATTTCATTTATAAAGAGCTTTTAATTTTTGTGTATATGGAAAAACAAGTCACTGTACACCATGACAAGAATTCTGGAGCAATCATGAGGATGAGACTTAATTAACAAATATCAAATTTCATTCGAAGGCCATGAATGAAGATGGCAACTACGAAAAACCAAGATAGTGGCCAAAAACCAAGATGACAATGACCATCATCCCAGATGGCAACTACCAAGAACCAAGATAATTAAGTGAATTAAGATGGTGTCGTATCTTTCATGCGACAGTGCTGTTGAAGTGATGAGGAAGGATGCTCCGCGGACACTGTTCTTCCTGGTATAATGAAGTTTATTACAAACAAGCAACACATGTCATGACGGACGTCTAGAGCGCCCGGAGGTCTCGAGTCGAATGTGAGAATCCTAAACTTTTTGTGCTCTTACCCCACCTTATATGGGGTACATGTTATTTACATTTGGGCTGAAGTCCAGGTCATGTATGGGGCCCTGGTGTCCTGCACATCTACTTCTTATCTAAAACAAAGAGACATGGGGCCTTCACTGTATTGTATAAGACCTGAAAATATACCACAATGGCGACGGATAAAATCCAAGATGGCGATGGCAAAAAACCAAGATGGCGTTGACCATGATCCCAGATGGCTGACCCAAGCAGTGAGAGGTTGAAAATGGACATCCGCCAGCTGGTCTGCACTAACCCTGAGAGCAAATGAGGGTTCAGTTTCCCGTTAAACACTGAATGTTCTTTCTCCAGACCACATTTCCAATTTCCAGTGTTGGAGCCCTGGTAGTTATATAATACAGGGACAAAGTGGAGTCTAACTATCAGGCCTTTTATGTTAAATTAAAAAAGACACAAAAAAAGGAAAAGTAAGGGAAATGTCAAATTCAAATGAGAAATAATTAAATAATATTATAATGTTAAAGATAGGAAAATAATAAAAACATATAAAAGTCTTGCCTGACACGACGACGATGCTCAGAAGAAGTTTGTCCATCCTCATCTCTTCCCTGATCCTCTCTGTCAGTTCATGACTGAAGAGGTGAAGCTAATGCAAAGTTCTGGGAACAATAATTTGCCTATAGGGATTACATCGTAAGATCTAATGAAAATCAGACTGACCTTGGATGTTTGGTTTGATTGGTTCATACACAATGAATAACAGTAATAATGATAATATAGCAATTATAATGATGAAAGTTAAAATAATACTAATAATTATAACTATATAGATAATAGAATAAGACATACTAGTTATTATTATTATTTAAAAAATGATCATAATAATAGTAGTAATAATGAGAATAATAGTAATTATAAAATGGTAGCAATATAAATATTGATAACGATAATATTAATATTAATATTAATAACGAAAATAATGATTATATTAAACAATTCAATTCAATCAAGATTTTCTTCAGATGTTCACAGGAGAAACTCCCAAAAAAACCTTTAACAAGGAGAAAAAAAGAACGAAACCTTCAGGAGAGCGACAGAGGAGGGATCCTTCTCCCAGGATGGACAGAAATGCAATAGATGTGTACAGAATGAACAACATAACACTGAGTTACAAAATATTCAATGCATATGACATAAATGATTCATTTAATAAGAGTAGTAAGCAGAATAATGATGGACAAAATTACGACTACTAACAATAACAGCAGCAGTGGATGAAATGGAATAATAATGACATGTAAAGCATTAATCGTATCGGTTATAGTAATAATAATGTGACTCATAATAATAATAATGAAGGCAGTGGGTGTCAGCAGGTCCATGGAAGGAGGGAGTACTAACTATAAACCTGAACCAGTCCTAACTATAAACCTGAACCAGTCCTAACTATAAACCTGAACCAGTCCTAACTATAAACCTGAACCAGTCCTAACTATAAACCTGAACCAGTCCCAGCCCTAACTATAAACCTGAACCAGTCCTAACTATAAACCTGAACCAGTCCTCTATAAACCTGAACCAGTCCTAACTATAAACCTGAACCAGTCCTAACTATAAACCTGAACCAGTCCTAACTATAAACCTGAACCAGCCCTAACTAACCTGAACCAGTCCTAACTATAAACCTGAACCAGTCCTAACTATAAACCTGAACCAGCCCTAACTATAAACCTGAACCAGTCCTAACTATAAACCTGAACCAGTCCTAACTATAAACCTGAACCAGCCTTAACTATAAACCTGAAAGTCCTAATAAACCTGAACCAGCCCTAACTATAAACCTGAACCAGCTCTAACTATAAACCTGAGCCGACGTAAAACCAAGTTTACTTGGAACACACTCTCGTGAATCCAGAACGAATAGCACACAGAGCGGGCCGGTAAAAATTTCATGGATGTTTTGACCAGGCAGCAACCTCTGGTTCTGCCGAGGGAAGTGTCTTAAACTTGCATTCTCTCTATTGTCCATCAGGGGGCGACTCCTCTGGTTGTATAGAAGTCTATGAGAAAATGACTCTACTTCTCTCTTGATTTATTCCCTCAGTAAACATTGTAAACATGAGTTTATGGTCTCAATCTCTAGTTTCAAGTCTTCTTCAATACAGCATGATGTTCATTTAGTAAATGATGCTCCATTTAGAGTCAAACAGACCATAAAGCAGGGGATGCTTTAGGGCGGGGCTACACACTGATTGACAGGTCGACACCAGAGACGTAAACGGCGTCTCTACGTCACTCCTCCTCAGTCCATATATGGTCACTTCCTGTTCACTGATGTATAAACAGTCTATGGTTTTAATACACGAGGATCCCATGCAAAAAAAGCGTGCTGTACAAAAAACACTGACTCTAGAGAGAGACTTTCACGTATGAAGTCACCTGAAGGCCACAGTAGTTCTCTACACGCTTGTGAAACTGTGTTAACATGAGCTACAAAGTTAAAAACTGTGGTACCGCCAGCCGACATCTGACTTCTGTCGCTCCTAAAGTAGTGTTATTATGGTATGGATGACTTGTTATATCTCGTTTGTTAAATCTGTACTACTGGCTGTAGCTACATATTGAACAAACAAATATGAGAGTGCTATCAATCTTCTCATATAATCAACAAGAAAGCGAATGAATGTATTTCCAGAAATGTTGAACTCCTGCTTTAATCCACTAATTAACTAAAGCTGTCAGCTAAATAAGGTGGAACATCGTTTACTAAAGGAAAGGACATCATGCACAATTCCTTGCAGCAATTCGGACAACAATGAAACCAAATGACAAGCCTTTTGGGACACTGATTTGTGCTGAAATGTTAAGTTTAATCTTATCCATTTCATTAAATATGCATTTAGGAACACATATACTGTATACCTACATAGGTCTGCCAGTGCAATTATAACAGGGTATATCTTTGTTGTGTAATTGTTGATGAGGTTTTATTCTGTGATTTATGTCAAACTGTTTGGTACCGTTCTTCAGCCCAGCTTTCAATAATGGAAGAATTAAATAGACTTGGTTAGTTGACTAGTATTAATTTTGATTAAAAAAAAAGGCTAAATGAAAGCATCAAAATATCTGTTAGGATGGGAGTGCTGTACATGACAAACATTGCATCCCATTTCCCGAGAAGATAAAAGCAATAAGTAGTCAGAAGACACCACTCTTCTACTCTAGACTTTGAAGATAAACATCAAATAACAAATTTAATTGATGAACATGAATCAATTATATGAGTCAATTATTCTACCAAGTCACATGTAATCCTTTTCATTTCTATGTGGTTCATTGTTATTCATTGTACTCCTCATCGTGTTCTTTGTTCATTTTGTTCATTTAATCATATATTCTCTGTTTTGTAGTTTAATTTTGTGGTTAGTCCCAAATATTTCATTTATAAAGAGCTTTTAATTTTTGTGTATATGGAAAAACAAGTCACTGTACACCATGACAAGAATTCTGGAGCAATCATGAGGATGAGACTTAATTAACAAATATCAAATTTCATTCGAAGGCCATGAATGAAGATGGCAACTACGAAAAACCAAGATAGTGGCCAAAAACCAAGATGACAATGACCATCATCCCAGATGGCAACTACCAAGAACCAAGATAATTAAGTGAATTAAGATGTATCTTTCATGCGACAGTGCTGTTGAAGTGATAGGAAATCCAAGACTGTTCTGGCTGGTATAATGAAGTTTATTACAAACAAGCAACACAAACGGACCAAGAGGTCTCGAGTCGAATGTGAGAATCCTAAATGATACCCCACCCATGATTTGGGCTGAAGTCCAGGTCATGTATGGGGCCCTGGTGTCCTGCACATCTACTTCTTATCTAAAACAAAGAGACATGGGGCCTTCACTGTATTGTATAAGACCTGAAAATAAATGGACGGATAAAATCCAAGATGGCGATGGCAAAAAACCAAGATGGCGTTGACCATGATCCCAGATGGCTGACCCAAGCAGTGAGAGGTTGAAAATGGACATCCGCCAGCTGGTCTGCACTAACCCTGAGCAAATGAGGGTTCAGTTTCCCGTTAAACACTGAATGTTCTTTCTCCAGACCACATTTCCAGTTTCCAGTGTTGGAGCCCTGGTAGTTATATAATACAGGGACAAAGTGGAGTCTAACTATCAGGCCTTTTATGTTAAATTAAAAAAGACACAAAAAAAGGAAAAGTAAGGGAAAATGTCAAATTCAAATGAGAAATAATTAAACAATATTCTAATGTTAAAGATAGGAAAATAATAAAAACATATAAAAGTCTTGCCTGACACAACGACGATGCTCAGAAGAAGTTTGTCCATCCTCATCTCTTCCCCGATCCTCTCTGTCAGTTCATGACTGAAGAGGTGAAGTTAATGCAAAGTTCTGGGAACAATAATTTGCCTATAGGGATTACATCATAAGATCTAATGAAAATCAGACTGACCTTGTATGTTTGGTTTGATTGGTTCATACACAATGAATAACAGTAATAATGATAATATAGCAATTATAATGATGAAAGTTAAAATAATACTAATAATTATAACTATATAGATAATAGAATAAGACATACTAGTTATTATTATTATTAAAAAAATGATCATAATAATAGTAGTAATAATGAGAATAATAGTAATTATAAAATGGTAGCAATATAAATATTGATAACGATAATATTAATATTAATATTAATAACGAAAATAATGATTATATTAAACAATTCAATTCAATCAAGATTTTCTTCACATGTTCACAGGAGAAACTCCCCAAAAAAAACCTTTAACAAGGAGAAAAAAAGAACGAAACCTTCAGGAGAGCGACAGAGGAGGGATCCTTCTCCCAGGATGGACAGAAATGCAATAGATGTGTACAGAATGAACAACATAACACTGAGTTACAAAATATTCAATGCATATGACATAAATGATTCATTTAATAAGAGTAGTAAGCAGAATAATGATGGACAAAATTACGACTACTAACAATAACAGCAGCAGTGGATGAAATGGAATAATAATGACATGTAAAGCATTAATCGTATCGGTTATAGTAATAATAATGTGACTCATAATAATAATAATGAAGGCAGTGGGTGTCAGCAGGTCCATGGAAGGAGGCACGAGTACTAACTATAAACCTGAACCAGTCCTAACTATAAACCTGAACCAGTCCTAACTATAAACCTGAACCAGTCCTAACTATAAACCTGAACCAGTCCTAACTATAAACCTGAACCAGTCCTAACTATAAACCTGAACCAGTCCTAACTATAAACCTGAACCAGTCCTAACTATAAACCTGAACCAGTCCTAACTATAAACCTGAACCAGCCCTAACTATAAACCTGAACCAGTCCTAACTATAAACCTGAACCAGTCCTAACTATAAACCTGAACCAGTCCTAACTATAAACCTGAACCAGTCCTAACTATAAACCTGAACCAGTCCTAACTATAAACCTCCTAACTATAAACCTGAACCAGTCCTAACTATAAACCTGAACCAGTCCTAACTATAAACCTGAACCAGTCCTAACTATAAACCTGAACCAGTCCTAACTATAAACCTGAACCAGCCCTAACTATAAACCTGAACCAGCTCTAACTATAAACCTGAGCCGACGTAAAACCAAGTTTACTTGGAACACACTCTCGTGAATCCAGAACGAATAGCACACAGAGCGGGCCGGTAAAAATTTCATGGATGTTTTGACCAGGCAGCAACCTCTGGTTCTGCCGAGGGAAGTGTCTTAAACTTGCATTCTCTCTATTGTCCATCAGGGGGCGACTCCTCTGGTTGTATAGAAGTCTATGAGAAAATGACTCTACTTCTCTCTTGATTTATTCCCTCAGTAAACATTGTAAACATGAGTTTATGGTCTCAATCTCTAGTTTCAAGTCTTCTTCAATACAGCATGATGTTCATTTAGTAAATGATGCTCCATTTAGAGTCAAACAGACCATAAAGCAGGGGATGCTTTAGGGCGGGGCTACACACTGATTGACAGGTCGACACCAGAGACGTAAACGGCGTCTCTACGTCACTCCTCCTCAGTCCATATATGGTCACTTCCTGTTCACTGATGTATAAACAGTCTATGGTTTTAATACACGAGGATCCCATGCAAAAAAAGCGTGCTGTACAAAAAACACTGACTCTAGAGAGAGACTTTCACGTATGAAGTCACCTGAAGGCCACAGTAGTTCTCTACACGCTTGTGAAACTGTGTTAACATGAGCTACAAAGTTAAAAACTGTGGTACCGCCAGCCGACATCTGACTTCTGTCGCTCCTAAAGTAGTGTTATTATGGTATGGATGACTTGTTATATCTCGTTTGTTAAATCTGTACTACTGGCTGTAGCTACATATTGAACAAACAAATATGAGAGTGCTATCAATCTTCTCATATAATCAACAAGAAAGCGAATGAATGTATTTCCAGAAATGTTGAACTCCTGCTTTAATCCGCTACTTAACTAAAGCTGTCAGCTAAATAAGGTGGAACATCGTTTACTAAAGCAAAGGACATCATGCACAATTCCTTGCAGCAATTCGGACAACAATGAAACCAAATGACAAGCCTTTTGGGACACTGATTTGTGCTGAAATGTTAAGTTTAATCTTATCCATTTCATTAAATATGCATTTAGGAACACATATACTGTATACCTACATAGGTCTGCCAGTGCAATTATAACAGGGTATATCTTTGTTGTGTAATTGTTGATGAGGTTTTATTCTGTGATTTATGTCAAACTGTTTGGTACCGTTCTTCAGCCCAGCTTTCAATAATGGAAGAATTAAATAGACTTGGTTAGTTGACTAGTATTAATTTTGATAAAAAAAAAGGCTAAATGAAAGCATCAAAATATCTGTTAGGATGGGAGTGCTGTACATGACAAACATTGCATCCCATTTCCCGAGAAGATAAAAGCAATAAGTAGTCAGAAGACACCACTCTTCTACTCTAGACTTTGAAGATAAACGTCAAATAACAAATTTAATTGATGAACATGAATCAATTATATGAGTCAATTATTCTACCAAGTCACATGTAATCCTTTTCATTTCTATGTGGTTCATTGTTATTCATTGTACTCCTCATCGTGTTCTTTGTTCATTTTGTTCATTTAATCATATATTCTCTGTTTTGTAGTTTAATTTTGTGGTTAGTCCCAAATATTTCATTTATAAAGAGCTTTTAATTTTTGTGTATATGGAAAAACAAGTCACTGTACACCATGACAAGAATTCTGGAGCAATCATGAGGATGAGACTTAATTAACAAATATCAAATTTCATTCGAAGGCCATGAATGAAGATGGCAACTACGAAAAACCAAGATAGTGGCCAAAAACCAAGATGACAATGACCATCATCCCAGATGGCAACTACCAAGAACCAAGATAATTAAGTGAATTAAGATGGCGACGGATAAAATCCAAGCTGGTCTGCACTAACCCTGAGAGCAAATGAGGGTTCAGTTTCCCGTTAAACACTGAATGTTCTTTCTCCAGACCACATTTCCAGTTTCCAGTGTTGGAGCCCTGGTAGTTATATAATACAGGGACAAAGTGGAGTCTAACTATCAGGCCTCCAACACACTCCGGAGTGAAGACCTGGATTTCCTGTTTTTATCCAAATCAACCCGGTGGTGCTTTGACTTTGGCAAAGACTTTTCTGTTAACCCAGGGCTTCTGATTTGGGAATGTCCAAACAGTAATCAGGCTGGTCTCAACAAGCATTCATAGCTTTTCCAACATGGGTTAGGGCGCAATAATACGTGAATATCCCACAGAGTTATTTTACATGTTATCCACAAAATCATAAATGAGGAAGTATAACGACCACAAAAAACGACGCAGGGTGGGAGTTGAGGTGGATGGTTCTAACAGACGGTGATCTTTCAGCCAGGAGACGCTGTTTGTCCCCGTGTGAAAAGAGAAGTCAACATTTATTTATTTGTCACAAAACTTGAGTAATTCAGTAATGGCACTTATTTAACCCAAAACATGAACTTTACCTAAACTTAGTTTTTATAGAAAAGACTGTCATTGAGCGGAAATTGGCACTTGTTACTGGACTTTTGTAGGAAAACGCATGAAAAATGAGGAGTAACTTTTTCGTAAGATATCATGCAAACTGTTGTGTGAGGAGAGGTTGCAGGTCAGTAATCTATCCTGTACTGACAGTGTCTGAAGCGTCATTGGTGTGTTGTTGAGCATATCTCGGCAGGACTGTCCTCAGGCTGGCGTTGTTAACGTTTGAGGTCTTGGGCCTGTCGACAGCTCGTCCAGGACTTGGTGGATGTCATCGTGTGGTGGAGAGGACACCACTGTGAGAACGAGCCACAAGAACGATCCATGAGGAGCCATGAGAACGAGCCACGAGAACGCCCTTGAGGGTTGACAAGGACGCCATTCGATGATAAGGTTCTCTGGGTTGGGAGTGTGGTGGAAAAAAATCTGTCTATCTGTTAATGTCCCGAGATGAGTCTCAATGAGCGTTGAAATAAAGATCAAATGACAATTGAGTGTCTTTGTGGTATTTTATTCTTGAAAGAAGAGGCATAGGTTTTACAGAGTCACACAGAGTCTGAAAAACAATGCAGCAAAGAAAGAGGCTTCACTCTCTGCTATATAGGCTGTAACAAACATATCTTCTTATGTCTGTCTTGTTAGCTCTGCTAGCCTGAGAAGTAGATGATCTGGCAGGCAGTGAAGGTCAAAGTGGGAAAAACAAGTTGTTTTTCACATGAAGCTTTCACACAGTAAGTTTCCAAACATTCACTCAGAAAATTTCCATTACAGGAGAGCAGCACATCTGAGCACCGCTGGTTGCTAATCGATCGGGTCAGGGATTGGGGGGTCAAATTAAATCTTTGTGGAAACCGTAACATTGAAGTTCTTAGAGACAGATTGAGAAACCATCTTCTTCTTAACTTAATCCATTTTTTTATCCATCAGAACTAGCTGGACTGGAAAAAATAGAAAGGTTTGTGTAGCTCTGTGCCCAGCCATGTCTGGATGGTATGAACATAAAATCAAATTTGCATTTACTTTGCATTAGTAATAACATAACTGTAGTGCATCTTGATCGTGTTTTGATAAGAGTTTAAAAACACAACCCGTAGAGTAATTCATTGTCATTTGACTTCATGCAAATTGGCCAGAGGCAAATTCAAAGACACAGGAGTGAAACTAGAAAATGGAGAAATTTAAATGTTCATTTGAATAGGTTTCTCTAACTATTATTGCCCAATCACACGCACACACACCTAACACAGATACAAGTACATGTACAAGTACTACAGTATCTAGTCAGCTCAGGTCTACTACAGAAAGAGTTTCATCAGTTTATATATATTTATTGTTTATATTTAGTTTTCCATCCTGCCAGTGATAGTATTATCTTAATTATACAGTTAATGTATTTTATATAATTGAAGATATTTAGGGTGGAAATTGATAAAGACTCTTCAGTCATGTTTGCAGCTTTGTTAGGATGTACTTTACTCTTTGGTAGACCTCCTTTTACTCTAGAAACAAACTTCTGCAGTCTTTTTCTTGATGAACAGAGCAACAACAAGCAGAGAACAGAGAATTGTTGCTCAGTTCATTTAAGTTGAGATGGAAAGTCAGTTTAGTAATAAAGACTTCACTCAGCATGCTGTTTGAGAACATAATAATGTTTCCAGGGAAATAAAAACAGTAAAGCTGCATTGAAGCTCTTCTTGAGGCTTGTTGTTGACCCGACACTTTATGTCTGTTAGAGTCTTTAGACTCTGTTTTGACCTGAAGTTCATCAAGAACTGTGGGGAAACAATAAGCTGATTAAATGTTTTATTTAAGCAAAATAAGTATTATCACAATGAAAAAACAACATTACAAATAAAAGTCCTGCATTCAGAATTACAGATGTAAAATTCACAAATAAATTCTTCATTATCAAAAGTAAAAGTACTCATTATGCAGAATAGACTTTTATAGAGCGTTATAATGTGATAAACAGCAGGTTATTGGATCATTATTACTGATTAACATGTAAGAAGCATTTTAACGTTGTAGCAGGTTTAGATTTGACAAAACAATGCATCATATTTTATAAGCTCATCACACATTTTATATTTAAAATCTTAATGGACCAAGTTACTACAACCTTAGAAAGAAACGTGCTATCTAGAACCATGAAGGGTTCATTGGCCCGTCCCCATAGGAGAACCCATTTGGGTTCCTGGTAGAATCTTTCCTAAAGGTTCCACCTGGAACCCTTTCAGAGGGTTCTACCTAGAAAGAAGCACGACGAGTTTTACCCAGAACCATGTGTGAAAGTTTCCACACACAGGTTCCACAGAGAACCCTCATTTGGTTTTAGACAAAATCTTCTCTGGAGGATCTATGCAGAACATTTCCACCAAGAACCAACCCTGGGTTCCATCTAGAACTCACTATGCGTTCCTCATGAGGTTCATAGGGAACCAGGGCTGATGTGGTTCAGCACAACCCACATTTCTGGGGGGGTTGGCTTGGGGCTCTTTAAAAAATGCTTGAAGAAGGAAAGGGTTCTCTAGAGGAAAATGGTTCTGGGTAGAACCTCAGCCCTTATTTCTAAGAGTGTAGAAACTATAGCTGACAGATCAATGCAGTGGAGTAGAAGTCTAAAGTACCATGAAATGGAAATACGTTACTTCACAGCACAGGGTCTTTACTTAAGTACTTTGGTACTTTCTACCATTGATGGAGAGGAAGAGGAAGAAGAAAAAGGAGGAGGATTAAGGAACCCTCTGACCAGAGCGGATTGAAACAACATTAAAGCTCGTCTTTTTTTGGACACACCTCCTTCTTCTGTGTCTTCTTCTCTTCCTTGTGGAAGACTTCTTCATCCGACTGCTTCTTCCAGCTCAGTTTGATGTCGTCATTCAGCCCCTGGTCCTTCAGCCTCTGTTTGAGCTGAGATACAAAAACATTTAGTTCCCTGAATGTCGCTGACAGAGAAAAGCTCTTCACTAAACGCTGTTGTTCATTTACATCCTGAATCCTTTCTCACACTGTCCTCATGTGGAACTCTGGTTTAGAAGAACTCTGGTTTCCACTATAACAGCTTTGTTGTTTGCATCTACATTCAATAATGACGTTTACATGTTAGCACTGCACATAGCACATTCACATTGTTCTCAGTAGTCCACTGAATCACATATATCACCTGGTTGTTCTGGTTTTAAGGTTAGAAAGATGTACCTTCTTAGAGATGTCCTCCATCACCACAGGGTCATTCAGATCCAGAGAGGAGCTTTTTTTCTCCAACCTCACTTTCATCACTTGCTTTGAGACAGGCTCTTAAAAAACAAACAAACTTCATCAGTCACAACATTTCTGGCTGATAATTATCGACATCATTAACATTTTTTAACACTTTGAATGCTAAAAGAGAAAAGTATGGTGTTGAATTTTCCATCAGCTCAATCTTTAAATTTGGCTGGTGCAAGAAAACCTTAGATTAGCTTAGCATGGTTTTAGCATTAGCATTATTGCATCAATGAGGCTAGCACTCTCCATCACCTGCTGTTGATCTGCATATTCAATGTGTTTTCTATCCATAACTTCATATTATTGTTTTTTATTTTGTTCTATGTTTGATGGTTCTCTTTTTGTTTTTGATTTTAATTACTATATCTGCAAATAAAGCAAACCTAAATCCACATTTAAAGACTCAGTGGATGATAGCTTACCACTGTAACAAATGAACGCTCTCTTTACGTTACAGTTCCAGTCCTCCCATTGTCCGTTGGCACTAAAATCTGCTCCCACACAATTCTCCGCTCGACCTTTGCGCTCAAGATTTTTCCAGTTCCTAAATGAGGAGTCACTTCCGTCAGACCACTTCCATCCATCTCTGGAAAGGCCGATCCAAACGTCTCCTGAGGGAATCACATTCTGTACTTTCTGGTTCTCGGCCATGTTTCTCACACTGGCCAGGTCGGTGTGGTGTTCTCTGCAGTAGCTTTGGGCTTCAGTCCACGTCATTCGGTTGTTAATGAGGACAAATGTCACATTCAGCCCTGAAAATAGACCACAGGGAAGCGTTGTGTAGAGGCACCATAACAGACAACATAGATGCATAACAGTTTTATTCTTGCTGAATGAATCTCAGCATGAAGGTGAAGTCAACACTGAGCTGTGTGAATATGAACATTGAGTCCCACATTCATGAAGGCATATCATAGCTATTTTACCTCCAACAGACATTATACAAACCGTCTTCATGAGCCTGCTCCCACAGTGACATGAAGGCACTATAAGACCTACATTAGTATACGAGACCATCAGAGAGGAGATTGTCTCTTTCTATAAAGTGAGGACCGCTTAAGTCAACACAAAAAGAAAGTTTCTCGTAGGAGCTTTAATATTCTCACCTCTGACATCGAAGCAGACTGCCCAGGCAAAAGCTCCACAACTGACGTCGTTCCATTTCCCATCTGAATACATGCTTGTGCAGCGTTCTATAATGTTGTAGTTGTCCGGTTGTCCAGACTTCCATCGTCTGAACTCCGTCTCCCCGGGTTTGTAGAAACTTGTGTTTGACAGTGACCACCTCCAGCTGTCCACGTCATCGTACAGTCCTATCCAGGCTCGCTGAAAGCAATATTTCATAGTGATAGAGAGAAATAGACTTATAGATATTTTTAGTCTCCATACTGTCGTCTGATTTGCAGGCTGATTAGCAAAACTTTTCAAGGACAGGTTCACAATTTTCAAGTCTGTCTTAAAACAATATTCAGGTGGTTATATGAACATTGAAACAGGTTTTACTTTCTGTAATCACTCCTGCTGTTCATAATGGACAAAGCATCTCGTAACTTAGCAACTGAGCAGACGGCTAGAAGCTAACGGTGCTATCAGCGCTAACAGTGCAAACAATGGCAACATTACTCAACTGTATCTTTACATTCATGATATTTGTTTGATGAGATATCAATGCTGTAAATATGAAGAGAATGAAACTATGTTGAATTAAATCATGTTTTGTTTGTAAAAATCTTAATCTGGAAAGTAACTGTCAAATAAATGTCCATCTGAAATGTGGTATGAAATATCATCTATTTAAATATTCAAGTAAAGTACAAGTAATTGATTTAAGTACAGGTCATCTGTTTACTTTCCATCACTGTGTGAATGTAAAACCTTCAAACCACCTGTCACTGACATAATAAAACTCACATGGCTGTATTCTGAGTAGACCATTTTGCTTAAATCAGCGATTCTGTTCAGAGTCATCACGTCCTCCATGTCGTGTATAGTGGCCAGGTCGATGTATTTCTCTCTGCAGTGACGCTGTGCGTCATTCATGTTCTTCAGGTCATAAACGAAATGGTAGCCACGTTCAGCAGGTGATGAGACGGCACACAGCCCTGGATTGACAAACAGCATATTGATCACATTTAATAACAATAACTTAACTCACTAATGCAAATTATCATTTTATGTTAACTTAAAAAAGACACAAAAAAAGGAAAAGTAAGGGAAATATCAAATTCAAATGAGAAATAATTAAACAATATAATAATGTTAAAGATAGGAAAATAATAAAAACATATAAAAGTCTTGCCTGATACAACAACGATGCTCAGAAGAAGTTTGTCCATCCTCATCTCTTCCCCGATCCTCTCTGTCAGTTGATGACTGAAGAGGTGAAGCTAATGCAAAGTTCTGGGAACAATAATTTGCCTATAGGGATTACATCATAAGATCTAATGAAATCAGACTGACCTTGTATGTTTGGTTTGATTGGTTCATACACAATGAATAACAGTAATAATGATAATGAAAGCAAATATAATGATGAAAGTTAAAATAATACTAATAATTATAACTATATAGATAATAGAATAAGACATACTAGTTATTATTATTATTTAAAAAATGATTATAATAATAGTAGTAATAATGAGAATAATAGTAATTATAAAATGGTAGCAATATTAATATTAATAACGATAATATTAATATTAATAACGAAAATAATGATTATATTAAACAATTTAATTCAATCAGGATTTTCTTCACATGTTCACAGGAAAAACTCCCCAAAAAAAACCTTTAACAAGGAGAAAAAAAGAACGAAACCTTCAGGAGAGCGACAGAGGAGGGATCCTTCTCCCAGGATGGACAGAAATGCAATAGATGTGTACAGAATGAACAACATAACACTGAGTTACAAAATATTCAATCTAATTTTCGTCCGCTTATCCGGGGTCGGGTCGCGGGGGGAGCAGCTCAAGCAGGGGGCCCCAGACTTCCCTTTCCCGGGCCACATTGACCAACTCTGACGGGGGGATCCCGAGGCGTTCCCAGGCCAGTGTTGAGATATAATCTCTCCACCTAGTCCTGGGTCTTCCCCGAGGTCTCCTCCCCACTGGACGTGCCTGAAACACCTCCCAAGGAAGGCGCCCAGTGGGCATCCTTGCCAGATGCCCGAACCACCTCAGCTGACTCCTTTCTAAGTAAAGGAGCAGCGGCTCTAATCCGAGTTCCTCACGGATGGCTGAGCTTCTCACCCTATCCCTAAGGGAGACGCCAGCCACCCTTCTGAGAAAACTCATCTCGGCCGCTTGTACCCGCGATCTCGTCCTTTCGGTCATCACCCAGCCCTCATGACCATAGGTGAGGATAGGAACGAAGATCGACCGGTAGATCGAGAGCTTTGCCTTGCGGCTCAGCTCTCTTTTCGTTACAACGGTGCGGTAAAGCGAACGCAATACCGCCCCCGCTGCTCCGATTCTCCGGCCAATCTCACGCTCCATAGTACCCTCACTCGCGAACAAGACCCCGAGGTACTTGAACTCCTTCACTTGGGCTAAGGACTCATTTCCTACCCGGAGTAAGCAATCCATCGGTTTCCTGCTAAGAGTCATGGCCTCAGATTTAGCGGTGCTGATCCTCATCCCAGCCGCTTCACACTCGGCCGCCAGCCGATCCAGTGAGTGCTGAAGGTCACAGGCCGATGATCCAATGAGGACCACATCATCTGCAAAAAGCAGTGACGAGATCCTCAGACCACCGAACTGCAACCCCTCCCCACCACGACTACGCCTCGATATCCTGTCCATGTATATCACAAACAGGATTGGTGACAAGGCGCAGCCCTGGCGGAGACCAGCACCCACTGAGAACGAAACTGACTGGCTGCCGAGGACGCGAACACAGCTCTCGCTTTGGGAGTACAGGGATTGGATGGCCCTGAGGATAGACCCCCTTACCCCATACTCCCGCAGCACCTCCCACAGTTTTCTCCCGGGGGACCCGGTCATACGCCTTCTCCAGATCCACAAAACACATGTAGATCGGATGGGCATACTCCCAGGCCCCCTCCAGGATCCTTGCGAGAGTGAAGAGCTGGTCCGTAGTTCCACGTCCGGGGCGAAAACCGCATTGTTCCTCTTCAATCTGAGGTTCGACGATCGGCCGAACCCTCCTTTCCAGCACCTTGGAGTAGACTTTACCAGGGAGGCTGAGAAGTGTGATACCCCGGTAATTGGCACACACTCTCTGGTCCCCCTTTTTGAACAGGGGAACCACCACCCCGGTTTGCCACTCCTTTGGCACTGTACCCAAGTCCCACGCGACGTTGAATAGGCGTGTCAACCATGACAGCCCCTCAACACCCAGAGCCTTTAGCATTTCTGGCTGGATCTCATCAATCCCTGGGGCTTTGCCACTGCGGAGATGTTTGACTACCTCAGTGACCTCCACCAGGGAAATTGACGACGAAACACCATCAACCTCGAGCTCTGCCTCCAACATAGAGGGCGTGTTATTCGGATTCAGGAGTTCCTCAAAGTGTTCCTTCCAACGTCCGACGACCTCCTCAGTTGAGGTCAACAGAGTCCCATCCTTACTGTACACAGCTTGGATGGTTCCCCGTTTCCCCTCCTGAGGTGCCGGATAGTCTTCCAGAAACACTTTGGTGCCGACCGAAAGTCCTTCTCCATGGCCTCTCCGAACTTCTCCCACACCCGCTGCTTCGCCTCCGACACGGCAGCAGCTGCAGCCCTTCGGGCCTGTCGGTACCCTGCAACCGAGTCAGGAGTCCTCCAGGATATCATATCCCGGAAGGCCTCCTTCTTCAATCGGACGGCTTCCCTGACCACCGGTGTCCACCACGGTGTCCGAGGGTTACCGCCCCTTGAGGAGCCTAAGACCCTGAGGCCACAGCTAGCCACCGCAGCTTCAGCAATGGAGGCTTTGAACACCGCCCACTCCGGCTCAATGCCCCCAACCTCCACAGGAATGCCAGAAAAACTCCGCCGGAGGTGTGAGTTGAAGATACCTAGGACGGGGGCCTCCTCCAGACGTTCCCAGTTCACCCGCACTACTCGTTTGGGCTTACCAGGTCTATCCGGAAATTTCCCCCATTCCCTGATCCAACTCACAACCAGATGGTGGTCGGTTGACAGTTCCGCCCCTCTCTTTACCCGAGTGTCCAAAACATGCGGCCTCAGATCAGATGACACGATCACAAAATCGATCATTGATCTTCGGCCTATATATTCGGCCTATATATATTCAATGCATATGACATAAATGATTCATTTAATAAGAGTAGTAAGCAGAATAATGATGGACAAAATTACGACTACTAACAATAACAGCAGCAGTGGATGAAATGGAATAATAATGACATGTAAAGCATTAATCGTATCGGTTATAGTAGTAATAATAATGTGACTCATAATAATAATAATGAAGGCAGTGGGTGTCAGCAGGTCCATGGAAGGAGGCACGAGTACTAACTATAAACCTGAACCAGTCCTAACTATAAACCTGAACCAGCCCTAACTATAAACCTGAACCAGTCCTAACTATAAACCTGAACCAGCCCTAACTATAAACCTGAACCAGTCCTAACTATAAACCTGAACCAGTCCTAACTATAAACCTGAACCAGTCCTAACTATAAACCTGAACCAGCTCTAACTATAAACCTGAGCCGACGTGAAACCAAGTTTACCTTGAACACACTCTCGTGAATCCAGAACGAATAGCACACAGAGCCAAAAATTGATTGCTAAAAATTTCATGGATGTTTTGAGCAGGCGGCAACCTCTGGTTCTGCCGAGGGAAGTGTCTTAAACTTGCATTCTCTCTCCTGTCCATCAGGGGGCGACTCCTCTGGTTGTATAGAAGTCTATGAGAAAATGACTCTACTTCTCTCTTGATTTATTCCCTCAGTAAACATTGTAAACATGAGTTTATGGTCTCAAGTAATTTTGTCATTTTGAATTCACTTTGAAGTCACTTTGTGTCTCTTTGAAGTCACTTTGTGTCTCTTTGAAGTCACTTTATAGTAATTTTGTGAATATTTTGCAGTCGTGTTTAGGAGTCTCAAACCATTCCAAAGGTTCAACCACAAAAGTCACCAAACTCAGGCTTCAGGATGTTTTTTTTCACAAGTCTGAACTTAGAGGTGGTTCAGAGAAGTTTAGTATAGTGGAGGGCTCTTGGGCCTAAACATCCACGTAGACTTTGTAGCTGTTTAGCCTCTTTTTGTTGTCTGTCTTTTGTCTCTTTGTGGGCTCATTGTATTGCTATTTTTGTTGTTGTGTTGTCATCGTTTATCTGTTGCTGTTTTAGTTTTCGTCTCTTTGTGGTTGTTTGGCCCCTTTTCATAGTTGGTGAGAGTCTCTTTGTTGTCTTGCTCCTTTTGTAGTTGTTTTATGTCTCTTTGTGGTCATTTTGAGTCTCTTCCTGGTTGGCATGTTTGTCTTTGAGTGACATTTTGTAGGTGAAGGCCTACGGAATTGTGTGCCTGGTAGGCTCGTTATCCAAGGCTCTATATTAATAACAGTAAATGTTATCAGTAGTAGAAACATTTGTGCACTGTAGATTCAGATTTCAGATTTGAAAACTTCACACATGGCAGATAAAATAAGGAGTTTATAAGAATTTTGTGGTTTATGAGATGTGAACTCCGTACATTTTTATTTAAAATTTTGGTCCTCTGCTTTTGTCGTGCATTGCATTATGGGAAGGCAGCGTGTAAATAATACTACACAGGGACTGTGTTTTGTTTGAATCTAAAGCAGCTTCTCTCTGCTGGTTGGGTTTGAATAGTGATGCTGCCACCTTGTGTCTGAGAGTGATTACTGCACCAACCACACTTTTTAACATGTTTAGACTAAACTACCAAACCGGCTGACTTCATGGGACCAGCAGCCATTTTCAGAGCAGTTTTACATCAATAATTCTCAACATTGTAGCAAGGCTGGAGAGGCCTGGCATAACTAACAACTGGAGACTCCTTTGTTCTTTCCCTGAGGCATTCCCCCCCCCCCCTCCCTCTCTCGCTTATACCCTCCACAGGGGAGTTCTCAATACCCTTTCCCAGAGACCCCCACATCCTCACAGACAGTAAGGATGCACCTTTGGCCGTAAAGGTGTCAATTCTGACATTGGCCACAGCCCTGGGAGGAAGATCTCAGGACGAGATACGGAATCGACGCCTGGATGGGAAAACACGGAGGGATTATCTTAAGCATGTCTTTTGAATTCATGCTTAAACATCCCTCCCTCCCCCTGGCCATCTGGCTTTCACAGGTCACACCATAAATTACTTGAGTCAAGAACCACACTACGTATCTTACAATTATTCCCTGTAGCTCTGATAACACTGTATAAGTCTTTAAATTATTAAATATTATTAAATAACCCCA
Source organism: Anoplopoma fimbria (assembly GCF_027596085.1). NCBI lineage: Eukaryota > Metazoa > Chordata > Actinopteri > Perciformes > Anoplopomatidae > Anoplopoma > Anoplopoma fimbria. Next base: position 26,245,572 of record NC_072460.1, read on the forward strand.
CTCAAAGTATGTCACAGTTGATTTCAGGAAAATACGTCTTAACCCTGTGTTTCTGGAGTGAAATACAGGGTTTACCAGTTTCACATGCTTTGCAAACCCAACTCATCATGTGACCATACTGCCATCCAGTGGTCAATTGGTGATAACACAGATATGTGTCAAAGTGATGAGATGTGATGACACGGTTAAGGTGACAGTACATATTAATGATGGTTGGAATGTTTACACGCTAGTAAGTCACATGACCGATGCACATTTCTGATCTGCTAATCTTTGTTAAATCCTGTGTATTAAGTGTATGTAACTGAAATTCCATTTCTGTATCCATACAAGTGTGTAAGGTTTATTAATCTCATAGTGAAGAAAAGTATGTGGTTTATTTGTTTAAAATGTTAGATTAATGAATTTACTAAGCAAGAGCACGGCAACCTTAGGAGACAAAGAAACCTAAAATCGTGGCAAAAACAGAGTCGTAACTCAGGCCTCACCCTACGATCTGACACCTCTGCTGCATAGATAAAACAGGGAGTTTTCCTTTGTCCGCTCTATTGTCTTTTTGTTTTCGTTCGTGTTGGTTGTGTGTCTTGTTAAGTGTTAGGGAGCTTCATACCTGCTCCTGTTTTTTTTATTTTAGAACAGCAGTTTTTGTCAGTACTTTTTCTCCTCAAACTCCTTTTGAGCAATCTTGTAATTATTCGTCTTAAGCAAGCCATATAGTTTGTTGAGCTTGTGAGATATCAACTTTAATTATCATTTAGGCCAAACGAGATTAGTTTGAGTATATCAACGAGTAGCCTCAGTGATAAAATGACTCAGAGTAATACCCCGCTCCGAACACCGCACCGGATCCAACGCCTGCCTTGAAGCAAGTCACAGAGAGCCCGGAGACTGAGATCGGCTTTCCAATCCATCTCGCCACCGCAGTGGGCTAGATTCAGAGACTCTTTGCCAGCTCACTGGGTGAGTTTTCCGAAGACAGCGGAGAGCCATCGGTCCTCAACCCAACCGGCATCCTTCGCTCCCGACGGAAAGAAAGTCCGCCGGCAGAGCTGAGAGGCGACTACGAGGAACGCAGAAGCAACGTCAGAAACCTGCAAAAGGCATCTGGACTCCGCTGCTCAAAGTAGGAACTATCAACTTTAATGTGATCCAGGGTTGGTGTCGGATAAATAATTGCTCTGATCAATAATCATTTAGAGGGACCGGGTAGAGAAGGGATAGGAGCAAGAGGAGTTTACAACTTATCTTCACTATGAGATATCAATTGCCTGTGTTATTTGAAATCAATTCATTCATCATTTGTATTCTTCTTTAATTATTCATCTTGTTATCCATTCAGTTAATCGTATTAGAAATAAATTACCCATTTATCGCCAAGTCGTTTTCTGTCATATTATTTCAAAGTGGGAACTAGGAGGTCAATGAAATCAGGATTTACATCTGAGATATTGAGACTGGATAATTTGTTGCCAAATTATTGATTTAATTTTGTTATTTTCTTCTATATATAAGTGGTGCCCCATAAGTTTTAACGTGTGCAATATTTCAATTTTAACGTAGTTATTAAACCGCTACAACATATAGGCGGGTAAAGGACACTTATTACTCTAAAGGTCAGGAGACAAAAGACAAGATTTGCAGGCGGAAAATAATTACTACAGATTTAAATATTTATTTTCAAACGTTCTGCTTAGCATGTGCTTTTTGTCATTCTTCCTCCTAAAATAATTTATTCAATTGAAACCTTTCGGTCTAATTAAAGTCTAGTTAAAGATCAGATGTGTATCAGTTTTTTTAAAGGGAAAGCATGAAGAAATGCGTAGCAACAAGTGAAATACTATCATTTAATTGTACTGTCTAAAAAGTGTTGCTTTCGATATGGAGGTCTGGTCTTTTGGCCCAGATGATAAAGAAAATGATTCTTAAAAAAAAATGTGAAAGTCAAGTAAGACATTCAGTGTTTACATCATCAATATTTTTTTTCATCTCTGAGAGCTACATGAAAACCTGCCTGTCTTTTATTTAACACGCAGTTTAACATGATCTCCAGCAGAGAGCAGCACGGCTCAACAGAGCTGCTGACTCCTATATATATATATATATATATATATATATATATATATATATATATATATATATAAACTCCCTCTCTCTCATATATATATATCTATGAAGAGGTGTGTGGGAGAGAGAGCTGGTGATTGGTTAGGAGGTGGGAGCAAAACCAGAGGCAGCGAATCTGATTTGATCCTAGTTCACTTTTCCTCCTCCTACCTCCCTCTTGTTTGTTTGTTTGTTTATTTGACAGGGACAGTGCATATTAATAGACATTTCTGTAAATATGCCAGATTTAGCCAGAAGGTTAGTTTCCATCTGCAGTCCTTGGCCAGATGTAACAATAGGCTCCCTAAAAAGCAAATAAGCAAATAACAGAAAGAGTTTAAAAAAGAACATAGAAAAGCAACAGATAAAACATTAATTATAACCACATACAAGTATTCAGTAGTTCAAGCATTAAAATACATGAAGCATGCAGGACAAACAAGAGTCAGCATCAAACAAACACAAATTGAAGAGGTAGACTAGGACTTATAGAGGACATCTATATGTGTTAGACACGAGGCAGTAGCCCACCAAAGCAGACAGTACATGCACAACAAACTAACAAAAAGTCGACATGACAATAGTACATGAAGCAGCACAGGAGAGACATAGAACGAGCTACAAAAAGCATACAAACAAGCAAGCATACAAACTAAGTTGCAGGACAAATTCACAGACACGCTTTTTTTTAATGATCCACTAATGAATTACATTTTACTAATGAAGAGGTGTGTGGGACGCAGAGAAAGGCTGGTGATTGGTTAGGAGGTGGGAGCAAAACCAGAGGCAGCGAATCTGATTTGATCCTAGTTCACTTTTCCTCCTCCTACCTCCCTCTTGTGTCTCCTACTCCTCCCTACCATCCTCATTTCCTCTTTTGGTTCCTACTTCTCTTCTCCTTCTTCAGTCTCGTACTTCCTCGTATTTCCTCTTTAGGTTCCATAAATCTCCTTGCCTCCTCCTACGTCTTTCTTGTGTCTTCTTTTCCTCACTACCCTCCTCATTTCCTCTTTTGATTCCTACTTCTATTCACCTCCTCTCCCTTTCAAAACAAGATCTCTACTGAATGAAAGACCACGTCATGTGTTTTTTTGTTATTCTTAAATCAGCAGCTCATGTTTTTCTGAGTGTTTCAGAAACATTTCCACACTGAGAAGAAAAATCCAGAGAATAAAAAAATTACAATTAGAGACTACAGTTAGAGATAAAAAGTGTTTAGAAACCAGTTGATTTATTGTAAGTTGAACCTGATCTGACCGTTTATTCCCTGAAACAGGACAGATTTATTTGTTGTAAATCAGAGAACAATACGATGAACTAATCTGTAAATCCTCTGCACATCTCCTGGATGTTTTGGATGTGGAGTGTGATCTCGCTCTGCTCTCCCACACAGCTCTGCAGCTCTGCAGCCCACACACTGATCTCAGATCAGAGGTGGATCTGCATTAGCAAACAGCACAGAAGTGATGAACCAACGCTGCTGTAAAGTATCTGCTAACGTGGAGGGCAGCGGAGGACGCACACACACACACACACACACACACACACACACACACACACACACACACACACACACACACACACACACACACACACACACACACACACACTCGGATGCGTGTCCACATGTACAGTGGAGGAAGATCACAGCAGCTTCTTCTCTGTTTATGTCAGTTTTCCTACGAAAGTCCAGCAACACGTGTCTTTTTTACAAATAAACCTCCGTCTTAACAGGAAACAACTTGATTAAGTTTAAGCAACAAAACTACTTAGTTAGATTTAGGAAAAGATTGTCGTTTCAGTTAAAGTAACTACGGAAGTGATGTTACTGAATGATGTCAAAAAAATCAACGTTGGCTTCTTGTTTCTCGTGCACTCTGTCAAATGTTACACAATCCTCCTACAAACATCTCTAAAGCTCACTGGTAGACATGTTCTATCCCGTTTGTTAAATCTGTACAAAAGCTTTGTGGACGGATCAAGTCTCCCGGTTTGTCCCCAGTTTCAAATCTTACTGCTATGCTAAGCTAACCAGCTACTTGCTGGAGCTGCATATTGAACATACAATATGAGCTTGGTATATTTTCATATAATCAACAAGAAAGCAATTGAACATATATCCAGAAATGTTGAACTACTGCTTTAATCTGCACATCTTCTAAAGCTGTGAGTCCTTGCAGGAGCAACATTTAAAATGAAGCATCATTTGGACGTTAATGAAACAAAATGACAAGCCTATCTTTCATAGATGTCACAATTATTTTCATAAAGTCAGATACTAATGTGATTCATGTTAATAAATATGAGTGGGCAGTGATGACCATTTTGATTCATTTTCATTTGTATTTATTTACTTCGACCGGGTCACAAATCGAATCAAATGAACAGTAAATATGACAAACTGTCAAACTCATTTTCATAAAAATCATTAATTAGCAACTATAATGAATATTAATTGTCCGAAAAAAAGGAGTAGGTAAAATGCTTGCAAAGGGTCACCGTGTTTTCTTGCTTATCAATCAGAGCAGACTTGGCTTTTTAGGGAGGCGGCTCTTAAAGGAATATTCAGACCGACTGTGTGAGGAAAATAATGTTGTTTTTTTACATTAAGCGTGTAATAATGTTCTAGTAGAAACCCAAGATACATAAGTATGAACCTGAAAATTAGCACAAAATGTTCCCTTAAAGTGGTTTCAGTCGTCCTTTGTATTCTATTCACTACATGAACATCACACACACACACATTCACGTGACAGTCGCCCACACATGAACATGGATCTCACTGTACGGAGACATCAATCTGCGCACACACACACACACACACACTTAAATAAGTGGGAGGTTTAATAACAGCCGCAATGCTCCTTTTCTGCGTCTGCATGTCCCTGAAGACACACACACAGCATGATATACACACACCTACACACAAAACAATATTTGCATTATGGCAACACACACACACACACACACACACACACACACACACACACACACACACACACACACACACACACCTAATCGCTCCAACTAATTATACTCTCCTGAACTCTGCTGTTATAAATACATGCAGAGGAGGACGGAGAGCAGCTCTGTGTTTCTGAAACTGATATTTTAATAACAGCTTCTGTGATCCGTCCTCATTGTTTCATGTGTTAAGGCTGCATTCTCTCTCCTGTCCACCAGGGGGCGACTCCTCTGGTTGTATAGAAGTCTATGAGAAAATGACTCTACTTCTCTCTTGATTTATTCCCTCAGTAAACATTGTAAACATGAGTTTATGGTCTCAATCTCTAGTTTCAAGTCTTCTTCAATACAGCATGATGTTCATTTAGTGAATGATGATCTTTCATGTCTTTTTTTTCGGTCGCTTCCTCTCTGAAGCTTTCAGGTTGGAAACGTTTCCACGTCAGTGAAACTGCATCAGGTTCTAATGGCAGAATTCATTGATTTCTGTCAAGAAATATTCTTTATCTGATCAGTTTCTACACAGACAGACAGACAGACAGACAGACAGAGAGAGACAGACAGAAGGAGATAGAGAGAGACAGACATACAGAGAGAGACAGACAGAAAGAAGGAGATAGAGAGAGACAGACAGAGAGAGACAGAGAGAGACAGACAGACAGAGAGAGAGAGAGAGAAAGACAGAGAGAGAGACAGAGAGAGAGACAGAGACAGAGAGACAGACAGACAGAGAGAGACAGAGAGAAAGACAGAGAGAGAGACAGACAGAGAGAGACAGAGAGAGAGACAGAGACAGAGAGACAGACAGACAGAGAGAGACAGAGAGAGAGACAGAGACAGAGAGAGAGACAGACAGAGAGAGACAGAGAGAAAGACAGAGAGACAGAGAGAGAGACAGACAGAGAGAGAGAAAGACAGAGAGAGAGAAAGACAGAGAGAAAGAGAGAGAGACAGAGAGTTGCTCCTATGTGTCTTAAATCAGGGTTTACAACCTTTTTGTGTAGAAATACAAATGTTCAGATGTTTAATGTTTGCAGGACACACAGAACGAGTCCTCTACAAACACTTCACTGACCATCTGATCACGTCTGCTCTGGTTTCCTCTCCCTCCTCCTCCTCCTCCTCCTCTTATCTGCTCCAAAATGGCGGTCTGTGGGATCCTGGTTTTCGGTGTGATGTCATCATTATGCGTCGAGCCCAAGGCTGACGTCAGAGGAGAAACTAGAGCAGCAAGTCTCCTTCTGATGTTCACTTCCTTTTCAAACTAATTTCCTCCTTTCCTTCCTCCTTTTTTCCAGTCCTCTCTTCTTGCCTCCTTTTTGCTCCTCCTCTGTCCTTTCTTCCATCCTCCCTCCTCATCTGCTTTCCTCCTCTCCTCCATACTTTGTCAGAAAGCAGAAATAAAAAAGTGTGAAGGAGGAGAAGTAACACCAGAAGGAGGAATAGAAAGAGAAGGGTAAGCAATACATGGAAGAGGAGGAAAAGGAGGAGGAGATGGAGGAGCAAAAGGAGAGACAAGAGAGGAGGAGGAGGCAGAGCAGCAGCAGATGGGGGAAGATGAGGAGCAGAGGGAGGGGAAGGAGAAGTTTAGGAGGGATGGAGGAAGAGGGGGATGAGAAGATGTGGGAGGAGGAACCGCAAGTGGAGAAAAATTAGGAGAAGAAGATGTATGGGGAGCGAGAAGGAGGTAAAGGAAAAGGAGGAAGAATAGGAAGTGTTGGAGGAGGAAGTTAACAAGGTGGAGGAAGTGGGAAAGGAGAAGCTTGAGGAGGAGGAGGAGGAGGAGGAGTGCTGCAGGTGCATTAACAGAAGTGCATGCAGGATGCTGATGAACTGATCCTTCAGAGAGTAGAGAAAAACAGTGAGCTCTCACTCTGCTGCTGTTTTCAGCCTCCCATCACAGCTCTGCTCTTAATTATAAACTGATTAAACACGATTAATTGTTTGATGAATTAATTAGTACGTTTTCTGAAATGATATGTTGAAATATGCAAATGAGCCATTATCTAATGGTAACTGTTGATGAGTCAGGAGAAAACTACAGATGCAAACAGACAAAGTTGTAAAATAAATGTCTTATTTCCACGAGTCTGAAAGAAGACGAGTTGAGGAAGAGAAATAGACCAATCGAATGAAAAACAATGTTTTTCCTGTAGTGTCTCATCTTAAATCAAAAGTTCAGCATTGATATATTGTACACAGGCTTAGCAAAAGTGTTTGATTCCAACTCAAATGTATTAATAATTATTATTTCCATCATTATCTACGCAAGATCTTCCTCATTGCCAGTGTTTTGGGTCATTATAAAAAAACAGATTTTAGTAAAGAATAAAAAAATGATTGAAAAACTATTGTTTACATTTTGTGTCACGGTTGGTGTGTGGACCCAAGAGCAGTACGACGAGGAGACAGATAAAGTTCTGGAGCTTTATTTGATGCTGAGAACACAGCAGACAGACAGGCAGGATGTGACTCACAGTGGGAAACAGGCAAGGGATCAGGCAGACGGAAACTAGAGGAAGCGGAGGCTAATCTCGTGGTCGGGGACAGAAGGCTGAGACGGTTAACCGGGGCAGAGGCAAGGTAGGAATACCGTGGCCTGGGACAGAAGGCTGAGATGTTGACCGGGGCACAGGCAAGGCAGGGAAGTCCAGACAGGCAGGGTTGGCAACGGGAAATCAGTCCACGGGAAATTGCTGGAAAGTGTAGCATGAAAACAACGAACGATCTGGCAGCGAGTGTGTGAATGAGTGGGGCATTTATACTGCAGGGTGTAGGTGCAGCAGAGTGAGCAGGTGGCGGCCAACCAAGGCGGAGAGGCAGAACCCCTCTGGGGGGGGCGAACTGGAGGACGACCAGGCCGACAGGGCCTCTTTGGGGGTCGGCCACGAAGACGACCAGGCCGACGGAGCCTACCTGGGGGTCGGCCATGGGGACGACTAGGCCTCTCTGGAGGTCGGGCGAGGGACGACCAGGCCTCTCTGGAGGTCGGGCGAGGCGGGCGGATCCCCTCTGGAGGTCGGGCGAGGGTCTCTCGAGGCAGGGGCGCCGACGGCGTCAGGAGTCAGCCTGAACGCCGACTGGTCAGGAGTCGGCCGGGACGCCGACGGGTCAGGAGTCGGCCGGGACGCCGACAGAACAGGAGTCGGCAGGAGCGCCGATGAGTCAGGAGCCGGCAGGAACGCCGACGGAACAGGAAACGGCAGGGGCGCCGACGGGTCAGGAGTCGGCCGGAACGCCAACAGGACAGGAGTCGGGCGCCGGAACAGGAGTCGGCGGGGCGCCGACCGAACAGGAGTCGGCAGGAACGGCAACGGAATAGGAATCGGCAGGGGCGCCGACGGGTCAGGAGTCGGCCGGGGCGCCGACGGACCAGGAGTCGGCCGGGGCGCCGACGGGTCAGGAGTCGGCCGGAATGCCGACGGACAGGAGTCGGCCGGAACGCCGACGGAACAGGAGTCGGCAGGGGCGCCGACGGGTCAGGAGTCGGCCGGGCGCCGACGGGGCAGGAGTCGGCCGGAACGCCGACGGAACAGGAGTCGGCAGGGGCGCCGACGGAACAGGAGTCGGCAGGGGCGCCGCGCCGGCGTCAGGAATCGGCCGGAACGCCGACTGTACAGGAGTCGGCAGGGGCGCCGACGGGTCAGGAGTCGGCCGGGGCGCCGACGGGTCAGGAGTCAGCCGGGGCGCCGACGGGTCAGGAGTCAGCCGGGGCGCCGACGGGGCAGGAGTCGGCCGGAACGGCGACGGAACAGGAGTCGGCAGGGGCGCCGACGGAACAGGAGTCGGCAGGGGCGCCGATGCGTCAGGAATCGGCCGGAACGCCGACTGTACAGGAGTCGGCAGGGGCGCCTACTGGTCAGGAGTCGGCCGGGACGCCGACGGGTCAGGAGTCGGCTGGGACGCCGACGGAACAGGAGTCAGGACGGGGTGCCGACTGAACAGGAGTCAGCAGGGGCGCCGACTGGTCAGGAGTCGGCCGGGACGCCGACGGGTCAGGAGTCGGCGGAACGCCGGGACGCCGACGGAACAGGAGTCGGAGGAATGCCGATGGAACAGGAGTCGGCAGGGGCGCCGACGGGTGAGTCGGGAGCCGCCGGCAGGAATGCCGACGGAACAGGAAACGGAGTCGGCAGGAATGCCAACGGAACAGGCAGGGGCGCCGACGGGTCAGGAGTCGGCCGGGCGCCGACGGAACAGGACGGGTCGGCCGGAACGCCGACGGAACAGGAGTCGGCAGGAATGAATGTCAACGGAACAGGAATCGGCAGGGGCGCCGATGGGTCAGGAGTCGGCCGGGTGCCGACAGAACAGGAGTCGGACAGAACAGGAGTCGGCCGGAACGCCGACGGGACAGGAGTCGGCCGGAACGCCGACTGTACAGGAGTCGGCCGGGCGCCGACGGGTCAGGCGCCGACCCGTCCTGACCCGTCGGCGCCCGGCCAGTATGGAGGAAGAACTGTGACATTTTGAACTAACTTGTCATCGGCAAGTGTCTTCATTTCACTTGTTAATTATATAATGAAAAGTTATATCGACATTAAAAAGTTTGCAAAATCAAACAATTTTATCAAATTCCGATTAATAATCTTCAGACTGAAATGAACCCTTTTTTTTAATTAGCTGGTTATTAAAATTAAGCAGGCAGAAGTTAAATTGAAGCTCTGTAAAAATGAGACGCAGCTACAGATCTCTCCTGTTTTTGTTCGTAGAGGATCTTTGAAGCCGTCTGCGGCCACAGCTCCCAGCACCCTCCTGATGACAGAGACTGGTGTGTGTGTGTGTGTGTGTGTGTGTGTGTGTGTGTGTGTGTGTGTGTGTGTGTGTGTGTGTGTGTGTGTGTGTGTGTGTGTGTGTGTGTGTGTGTGTGTGTGTGTGTGTGTGTGTGTGTGTGTGTGTGTGTGTGTGTGTGTGTGTGTGTGTGTGTGTGTGTGTGTGTGTGTGTGTGTGTGTGTGTGTGTGAGTGTATCCACACACAACAGGTCGTATGATATATCATTTTTTGTGCGATTTCCTACTAAAGTCCAGCAACACGTTTCAGTTTTCGGTGTTTACATGAATACACATTTACATGAATTTTGGTTAAAATAATAACTAAGGGAGTTCTAAAGTTCTAAAGTTATGTGACAAAACCATCAACGTTGACTTGTCGTTTCACATGATGAATGGTCTTCTGTACATGCAAATGAATCCAGTGTGATTGATGCTGTGAGATATGTAGATTTTAAATTTGGGTTATAACGAGATCTTGGTTCAGTATTCTGTATATGCAGGGAGCCTGACTTGAGGTCCAGGCAGTGTGGTAGTACTCCAGATGGGTCTAGGTATCAAGACATTGAAGGTCTCTGTCTCATCTTGGAATCGGTGGGTTTTAACTCGGTCTTGTCTCGGTCTCAGACAAAGAGGACTCTGGATTTTATTTCAATTTTATTCATGTGTAAACACCATTACTGTGATTGCTCACAGAAAACAAAGGAAAATCCCTGCCTCTGTCTTGGTATTGACTCTGTCTTGCCCTTCTTTGTCTCGGTCTTGGTCTCCCCCTGCTAGTTTTTAGTCCTGACTTGGTCTGGCCTTGCCTTTGTCTTGACTCTCTCTCGCCCTGCCTTGCTCTTGATTTGGTCTCACCTTGCCTTGGTCTTGGTCTTGATTGATCTCCCCCTGTATAGGTTTAGTCCTGCCTTCGTCTCGTCTTGACTCGGTCTTGCATTGCCTTGGTCTTGGTCTTGGTCTTGACACAGTCTCGTCCTACCTTGGTCTTGACGCGGTCTCGCCCTACCTTGGTCTTAGTCTTGGTCTTGACGCGGTCTTGCCCTACCTTGGTCTTGGTCTAAACCCCTTAAAGTCTTGTAATAGTCATGTAGCAGCTCCAGTGGTTTCTCTGTGCATGCATCGTGTCTTTTCAAAATAAACTTCCAACGTAGGTTTACTTAGTTTTTATATTTACTTGGTGTTTGTTTATGCAACAGAAGTACTTGTTTAGTTCTAGGACAAGACTGTGGTTTGGGTTTAATAACGATTCTTATGTAAAATATGTTTTCTTGTTACCTTAATTATGTATGTGGTGTTAGTTAAGTATGTAAGGTGGGTGAAAGTCCATGTTGGTTTGACCAGTCGTGTGTAGAGTTTGGTTTCTTTAAGACTAGATGAATTCATAGGTCAGATTACCTGTCTTTATAGAATATCATATAATATTCCTGTAAAAATGTTTTACCTGCAGTATCTTTTCTTATCTCTATAAGAACATCTATAGTATTTGTATGATATTTTTGTATCAAAGCTATCTACATAAGTTTGAGTTGTAAGTCATGTGATTTATCTGTGGCAGAGCTGCAACCATTAATCGATAAGTTATCTTTTTTGACATTCCATCAATCGCTTCAGTCATTTTCAAACAAAACTACCAAACATTTGCTGGTTCAAGCTTCTCAAAAGTGAGGTATCCTGCGTTTCTTTGTGCATATATAACACAGTGAATTAGATATATGTGTAAAAGGGTTTTGACTGTTGAATGGACAAAATAAGACAATTGAAGGCGTCAACAGGGGCTTAAGATAAGTCTTTCATAATTTATTTAAACAGTATTTATCAGAAAATCATTTGTTTTTGCCCAAATATATCTACTACAGCAGGGAAGGTAGATCTGTTCATATGAAAACGTTTTTTTATTTTTATTTAATTTTTATGGTTTCATTACTACCGGGCAACAAAGACACAAGTTAGGTTGTAACTCCTAGTACTACAGTGAATCCTATAATATTACTACAGTATTTTTACCTGCATCCTATAATCTGTTCTTCTTTCTGTAGCATTTGTTTCGTCCACAACATTTGAATAATATTCCAGGATTAAATCTAGTGTTGAGTCCTCAGCCTCTTTCATAGAGCTGTAATACATGTGTGATGTTTGTGCGGTAAACCAGCGGTGATGTGATTTCTGCACTTGTCGCCGCGTGACTGTGTGCGTTTTTCCTCTCTGCTACCAACACACACACACACACACACACACACACACACACACACACTTTTCCTCCCTCCTTTCAATCTCCTGCTCCCACCTCCTCCATCCATCCATCCAGGCTGCCTGTCTGGACTCGACACCTCTTCCTACGGCAGATTAGCGGAGGAGAAGAAAGAACAAATATTTTACCAGTGATAATAACCAGAGCTCCGTCCGTTCTCACGCGTAGAGAGAGAGAGCGAGAAAGAGAGAGAGAGGGAGAGAGAGAGAGAGAGAGAAGAGGATCATCAGCGCTGCAGCAGCGGAATCGCTCGGCTGTCAGACGCAGAGGAATGATAATTAGAAAGAGATTGACTCGGCAACAAGAAGAAAAAGAGGAAGAAGAGGAAGGAGGAGGTGGAGGAAGAGGAGCCGGGCCTGCAGCAGTGAGGCGAGCCGAGGAATACATGAAGGAAGAGAGAGAGTGAAGGAAGGAGGGATCGAATTGATCATAATCTGATCAAGAAGAAGAGGAAGAAGAGGAACGGCAGAGCAGCAGTGTGTGTGTTGTTTTTTCGGAGGGAGATGATGGTGACAGCAGCAGCGGAGGAGGAGATAGAGGGATGAGAAGGGATCAATAATCCTCTCCTCCTCCTCCTCCTCCTCCTCTTCCTCCAACCCCCACCTTCATCCCTCCATCACCTCTGCAGGAGACGCTGAAACCTGTGAGACTCTTCCTGGTTTTTATTCCTTTTGCTTTTTTTTTCTGGTTGCTGCATCGTGTCTCCGCATGTGTGTGTGTGTGTGTGTGTGTGTGTGTGTGTGTGTGTGTGTGTGTGTGTGTGTGTGTGTGTGTGTGTACACGTGTGTGTGTGTGTGTACGCTTGTATGTGTGTCATGTATGTGCGACTGTCAGCTATATAGGCCATGAGGACTTTTATGTGAGTGCGTATGTGCATGTGCAGACTACGTTAACTATTTGGTGTGCGGTGCATGAGCTTGTATGTGATGTGTTTCACGTGTACGGGTGCGTGCACGTACATGATGTGGAAGTAGGCTGTGTGTGTGTGTGTGTGTGTGTGTGTGTGTGTGTGTGTGTGTGTGTGTGTGTGTGTGTGTGTGTGTGTGTGTGAGAGAGAGAGAGAAATATGTGTGGGCTGTATGAACTGTGTGTGTGTGTCGATGGCAGATAACATGACTGTAAAATTGGGCAATTAAAAGAAGGCCCGCTGCTGTTAAATGTAAAATCCCAACACGACAAAAAAAACCTGTTCAAACCGCCTCCACTTTGATAAATTCTGTGTGCATGTAAAGTACGAACTGCACAAAGAGGGAGGATTTATTTCAGAGCTTGTTCTTTTTTTTAATTTTAATCCAGAAAGTGTGATTATGTCGTACGGTAAATGAGTCATTCAGAACATCTCATGTGAAAGGGTCAAGTCACTCAAACTGCTGAGCGTGAAAGTTCATTGATGACTTTAAAAAACAGTAAAACTCAAACATGTAATAAGTGTTTTTTTGGCCCTCTAGTAGGGCTGTGAACACAACATTGACATAAAAGCACCTTTTATGTTGAGTTTCCACCTCCAGCAGTCACATAGCAACACGATGATTCTTTAGGTGTCTTTGTGTTTGTGTCAACTCCAACATTCTCTCTCTTTTAGCTCCGTTTTTGGTCTCCACCTCCTCCTGAGACAAATAAGTGTCTCTTTAGCTAAAAAAAGTTTTTTTAACAGCATTTTCTCTGAAGACAACGACGCTGTGAGAGCTGTGAGAGTGAACCAAAACAGTAAAGTTGCGGCCGACGGATAAACAAGAAGCTTAAACTCACTTTAAAGCTCTATAAATTCTGTGGAGGTTCATCACTACCGGAGCCAGACTTCACAAAAGTCACAGCTATGAATTAAAAAGAAATTGCAAAACAATTAATTCCATTAGAAAAACAGCGTTTACAGCTTATTGTCCCACTTACTTACTTAACTTAGTTACCAAACACACACCTTGGTTTCTGCCCTCGCTTCATATGCAGTGTGTTTGGAACAGAAACAAGAAGCAAACTATCTGCAAACAGAGAGAAAGATAGAGAGACCCTGACGGAGACAAAGGGAGAGAGAGGCATAGAGGGATGGTGGTCAGTTAGTGAGTCATGAATAATTGAATCTGCTTAATAGGAAGAGATATAAAAACTGAAACTGTTTGGCCGCTTTGCCACAGAGACCAAAGAGCTAACCATTTCCTCTGTGTGTGTGTGTGTGTGTGTGTGTGTGTGTGTGTGTGTGTGTGTGTGTGTGTGTGTGTGTGTGTGTGTGTGTGTGTGTGTGTGTGTGTGTGTGTGTGCGCGTGTTTTCATGACTTGTGGGGACATGAATCTGTTTTCACAGTCCCATATTTGGGACTAGCCTGCATTATGGGAACAAAATGAACGTCCCAAAGCGTTAATGAATACATGTTATGGTGAAGACTTGGTTTAAGGTTGGGGTAAGGTTAGGTTTAGTTCATACTGAATATAAGTAGTGATGTAACGGACCAGTGTTGAACCGTGATCTGTACGGATCCCCCCTCATGGTTCGGCATGCATGTGAACCGTGGATTAAATACACAGTTTAATGTTAACCACCGCAGTGTGATATAAAGTTTTATTGACATTATGATGCATTCAGGCTCTGTTCAGTGAAATAGGAATTGGTTAAAGATAAATTATAACGTTATCATGATGTGTTCACATGTAATCTTGCAAAATGTTCTGTTAGTGAGAAATTTGAATAAATACAGTTGTTTGAAGGAGATAAAACATAAATAGATATTAGAGCTGCTTATAATACATTATTAAAACAACTAACAATATTTTGTTTAATCAATAGAATTACAATCTTTTATTTCCTTATCTTTTGAATTGTGTGTTTTTATGACAAAGAAAAAACACTATAAATTACTATAACAAATTAAAAGAAGAACATTTTAAATTTTTTATGGTTTACTGACTTTGATGGTGACGGCGAAATTTGCCAAACTCGAGGGTTCAGAGCTTCAGTCCACAAACCACTGAGTGACATCACGATGACTACGTCCTCTTCTTATATACAGTCTATAGTTTAACCAAGGCTGTCCTATCTTTGCACTTCTTGTACTCATGGAACTGAAGTTACATCCAGTAACTATTTTCCCTTTTGTGATTCATTTTTATTTTTCTTTACCAGCGATTACTCTGGGTGTTGTTTTGCAACTTCAGCGTGGAGGATTGTGATGTTTACTGCTGCTTCAGCAATATTTGCTGCCATAAGTTCGGAACTCTGCTCTCTCACTGGAGCAAATCGTCTTTTCCCATCAGAGACACAATATCCTTCAGTGTTGCTAGGCTACTCCTCATAATGTGTAACCAATCAGATAGTACTGTGGGTGGGGCATTGAGCGAGACCACATAGGGGATGACGGTATCACATTTAAAAATGTATTTATTTTATCAGCAATCAGATTAAATAACAACTGCAATATTCGATCCGGGGCTTATTGTATTTATAAGTGTTTGACGTTAGCAATGGAATGGCTAGTTACTACCTGTATGTGGCTACCAAGAGCAGTGTAGAAATCTTTTGTCTTTAAATATTGCATTGATTATGTGATGCACACTAAAAGCTCAGGATTGAATTTGTAGAGATATGCAGAGACAAAAAGAGGTGGACTACGACGGAGGAGGGCTAGTGATCGAGTGTAGGAGGAGAGGCTGATGGGGTGTGATGATTTTTCTTGTCTCTGATGGCTTAGACAGAGCATGTCATTGGTATTTATGGGCTCAGAGAGACCTCACACCCATAGCAACCACAGAGAGAGAGAGAGAGAGAGAGAGAGAGAGTAGTAAAGGGAAGGAGATGATACTGTAACAGCTATCTGAAGGTAGAGTACTACATAGAGGAACGACAACGGCACATAAGGAGAGCAAAAGAGAAAAGAAAGATCAAGAAGGAGGGGAAAGAAAACAAAAACTGAAATTAAGGAGAAGTCTAAATGAAATGGGTGAGGACATGTCATTTGGAATAAAAAAGAAAGCAACAGAAGTAGATGAACTAAAATGAAGGGAAATAAAGATTTCCCGAGAAGTGACATACTTCCGGTTGACTCTACCTCTCTTGCTTTAAGCTCTACTATCTTCTCATCTCCTCTTTCTTTTCTTCTTTTTCATGTAACAGATGGGCGACATATAGAAGGATCTGGATATGCCATCCAGCGGGCCGATAATGATGGTGAATCCCAGATGCCTCGCCGTATCCAGGAAGCAGACAAACATCTGACATGACATTTCACCTTCGCGCATCACTCCCTCCGACAGACCGACTGCAGGGTGACGGACCGAGTCCTGCCGGTGAACCCATGGACCTGGAAGAGGTGAACCCCTCCTCGTCCAGGGCCGTCAGGAGATGATCTTCAACGGACATCACGTTTTCATTTTGTGGAGCTTTGGGCTGTGTTGATTTCTCAAGGTTTGGTTCCAAACGGTTTTTGCAGAAGGTCTGAACTGAATTTTCTTCTCTTTTTCTGCTAAAAAAAACCTCTTTATTTGGAGGTTTAACCACAGGGGTTCAGATCCCAGGATTTTAATATGAGGCACGACACAGAAGCCTGTGGTTAGTCAGCTTGTTGGTTCAAGGTCTTGCAGTCTGCATTTCCTCTGCAGCACCGGATGCAGAAAAGAAAACCTTCATGTTGAACAATCCACAGTTTCTGAACAATGACGATGTGCATCTTTGACACAGAGGGACAAACAAAGTCTCTGCCAGCTATGGTGTCCACACCTGCTTCTTGGAAACCAATGTTCTGATCTTCTGCATGGAGTGCAAAGAGTGGATACAACTGACTCACTGACAAACGGAAAACACAAACTGGTGTTGTTGAGGGGGAAGACAATCTCTCGCTGTCTTTCTTTTTTTTTATTTGTTCTGTTTTTAACCGTCATGGGTCTGAGCCCCAACAGAGACACCTGACTGAACCGGGGGATGGTCGACGACTCGATAAACCACTCTGATTGGGGCCAGCGAGGACGAGGTCCATCTTGATCTTTGAATCAGAACTCAAAGAAGAAAAAGTCCTCTCCCCCCCACTTACCTCTGGTGGGGGGGAGGGTGAAGGGTAGTTTAGTTTTTAGGGTGTAGGGCTTCGGGCCATAGGGTTTACTTTAGTAGTTATTTAGACGTTAGGTTTTAGGTTGTAGACTAGACAGTAGAGTGCATAGACATATCTAACAGCCTTTGTGCATCTAGTGCAGAAGTTTAGCATTTAGCCTCAGTGTAGAACCTGGATCTAACCCTCTGTAACAGCAAACAGCATTTAGGCTCTTCAGCTTAGACTTTAGCAGTAGTGGACCTTGGTCACTGGGCCTTCTCCCTGCTGATATTGAGCCATTTCTTTGTGCTAACTCTCAGACCCAGAAGAAGTCATGGATGCTAATCAAGGCCCGGGTCAGGGCAGCCCAGAAAGCCCCAACCGGGCCGTGGAGTACCTTCTTGAACTCAACAACATCATCGAGAGCCAGCAGAAGCTTCTGGAAACTCAGCGGCGCCGAATCGAGGAGCTGGAGGTCCAACTGGACCGGCTCAGCCAGGAGAACAAGGACCTGCGTTTGGACCGGCAACCCGTTGCTCCTCCTCCGCCCGCTCCTCCTCCCGAGCCTCCTCTCCCTCCTCCTCCTCCACCGCCTCCGCCCACTCAGACCATATCGTCATCCATTTCTGCCAAGAATCACCACCACCACCACCACCACAACAGCCAATACCAAGCTCCTCCCCAGCCTCCCTCCTCCATCCCCCTCCACCACCACCACCACCAGTACCATCAGCAGCACCACCACCACTCCTCCTCCACCCACCACTCTTACAATAGCTCCAACAGCACCAGTACGACGGCGATACCGGTCTCCGCTTCGGCTTCCGCCCCGACCTCCATCTCGATCCCCACCCAGATCCCAGCTCCGATCTCCTCCCCGACCCCGGCTCCACCTCCCCCACCTCCGATCCCACCCAGGGATCAGCCGCGGGCCCACAGCCGGCTGACCCGAATGCCCTCCACCAGCACTGGCACCAACACCAACTTTGTGGAGAAAGAGAAGGAGAGGCTGGAGCGCCTGCACAGAGCCAACGCCTCCAACAACCACCACGCCCACACCCTCCACCACCAGAAATCGTAAGTTAGAGTTTAAGGTATATTTACTACAACCAAAGCCAAAGATGACACGAGAGGAAGCTGAACCTGAACCCAACAGTGGATTGAAATGAACAAAGTTTACCCTCTAACTGCTGGTTGGCTAGTTTCTACCTCTGAATCTCTTTCAAATAGTGAAATTGCCTTGTAAATCTTATTTCATATGAAATAAAAGGACATAGGATGCCATATTGAATACGGCTCATTCCTACTGAGGAGGTATCAAAGGGCTTCCTCAGAAGACTCTGTTTCACAGCAATGAAATTCAATGGTTGGTAGTTTCAAAAGCTTCTTTAGATATTAAGTTTTGCATGTTCTACAGGGAAACATTTGCCTCTAAATTACTGTAGGACATTAGCGTTAATATGGCATCCTAATTCACTAAATTTCCAAACTGAAACTTGGCCGCCAGTCCGTCATCCCCACTGTCAGTTTTGCCAACACTCGTGTAAATCTTTGACTTTGATCGCTACTAACTTTTCAGCTTTTCTCATACAGGTTGTGTGCAAGCCAAGAAATATGTGCCCACATGTTAAACTCAAACAGAAAAACATCTGTTTGCTTGATTCTTCGCTGGCAAAAAAAAGCAAACAATAGATTTTAAGGCAAAATTGTTTTGCTGAATGTGAATTAAGTGACTCAAACAAACAGGAGAGGTGACTTGTTGAAGTCTAACATTGAAGTTTTTCTTCCTCCAAAGGAGAAGGAGCAGCTGATGCTCCTGTGCTGTCTTTCTGTGCTGTGATTGGTTGGTTCACAGGGTTGATACATATTCCTCCTTCTATCAGCTAACAGGGCTACAGAGTGGAAGGTTGTAGTTAGAGTGCATGAGACTCCAGAGACAGACGAACTAAACGACTTCAGCATCTCTAACACTGATAATTGGTTGAGCACAGACTGAACAGTGTTATGTAATGGATATTTTTGCTAAGCGATAGGATTGGTTGTTTTTGCTCAGACCATAAAGAAAACACGCTGTGTTGGCTGTACTAATCACCATGGTAACCACATACCAGGAAGCTCAGTAGCTTTTGGTTTCTCGCTCTTATTCTGTTGTCATTTTGTTGCTCTGAATACATTTTTCAATCAGACATCATGTTCGCTGCCTGGAATTGGGTTTGTTGCCAGGCAACGCTATCTTAGGAGCATCCTATCAGGAAGTGCTGAGGACGACGGAGCCTCGCTGTCCTCTTTGTGCACAGCGTGGTGCCGTAGGCCACAGGGACGCAGGGCTGCAGTTGTCCCGTTTATGTACCAGGCAGCTCCTTTTGTAACCCGTAGCACTGAACCGCTGTCCGTGGCGATTGCTGTTGCTATGCAACCGTGGAAAACCTGTTTTGAAGGACAACACTCGCGCTAACAGTTGAAATGGTTTTAACCTCGCTTGGTGCTCGGAGCGCTTAAAGCTCTGCGAAGCTTGCGCTGCTGTTGGAGAACGTGGAGCGTCGCCTCCTCTGAAAACACAGAGAGCAAAAGACGAGAGGCGACCGACGGACCCGCAGAGAGGAAGGCCGGGAGACGCAGTGATGACTCATGGAGACGGATTTAATAGTACTATTGCTTTGTCTTATAAGCTCTCATATGTTCAGCCAAAAAGTAAGATAGATTGTGCACAGAGTGTGACTCAGACTTTCAGATCTGCCTTCATCTGAGGCATCTTGAGCAATCAAAGTGCAGGAAAAAGGAAAAATCCTTGAAGCCTTGAGTCATGGGACGTTCAAGTACAGTTGATATCGCCAGAGAAAAAGCTGAACTCCAGCTTGCAAATGATGTACCAGGCAGAAAAACAATGATGGAGCCTGACAGCAGCGAGGATAAGCCTGATTCGTTATGAAATCACACAGAACAATCAGGCTGCTCGCTGCCTCTTCAAGTGACTCGAGTGCGATCCAATAAATCCCACACTGCACTGGGGCAGATTATGGCACTGAGGCATGACGGCATGTTGCAGAGCTGCCCATACACCGTTTTCTGAGTGATTTCTTATTGGGCATGATGCAGCAAAATGCAAAACACCCTCACACAGATTTACCTCGCAGCACCTCAGGCTGAAGCAGTAAAAAAAACCAAGGAGGCAGTAAATATTGTAGGACATGAAGCAGCAGCAACGTTTCATCTGAAAGGGGGATGAACTGAGAGTGTTGAGACTCGAACTTTTGTGACACATTTTCTCTACATATACTTGATTCCTGTTAGCCATATTGCGATGAAAAGCATATAAAATTGTCTTCTTGTTCCTGTTAAAAGAACGTTCAAACAGCTGCATTTGCAAACATTGTGCATTACACTTAGTTTGTTTTTAGTTCTCTTATTATATTTTAAATCAACATTCAAATCGAACAAATCTTGAGTGATAGTTCCAATTTGCCCCACCAGTTTTGGAGGTAAGCTAGTATCCAGTAAGCTTATAAGCACGTTAACTAGATACTTGTAAGTATGGATGTCACAAGAACCGATACTTCGTTGCTGAATCGATGCGAAAATCTGAAAACTTGAGGCTAACCGCAACCGGTTGTCCCGGGAACGATAGAAAATATCCCAGATGATGCTACAATGTGATCGATAATTTGTCAAGAGGAGAGCTAGTTAACGTTAGCTGTTAGCAAGTCCTGCTTGGCTAAATAACAGAGCTAACAGCTAACGTTAACGGAGGTTCCATTGAGCTACATCATGATGCATTCAAGCTCTGTTCAGTAAAAATGAGTATTTGGAAAAGCTAAATCATAACCTTATCATGATGTGTTATTGACGAGAAAATTCAGGTGGATCATCAGTGATTAATGATGAATTTGCAAGAAAAAACAGTATGCAAACGGTTACAAAGGAGTGTAAGGAATGTATGTTGGAGTAAAAGGTTGTTTGGATTTTTATCATGGTATCCAGAAACGTGGAATTTCACTGGTATTGGTGCTAAAATGTTCAGGTTTTGTGACATCATTTCTTTTAAGTAAACGTAATGCACAGAAAAACCCAACATGGCTTTTAAAGTTGTTTTCATAAAATCATGGATGCCACAAAGGGGAGCAGCTCATGAACTCTCCACAGAGTGTCAACTTCACACACAGCAGCCTGAACTTTTAATGAAAAATTCAAAACGTCTTTATGATCCTAAACGTTTTCATTAAAGATTCAAGAGTGAAGACGAGGAAAGGTTGACGCCTCGTGTTCTGCAGCATCTGAACAGACGACAAACTGCACAAAAAAGTATAATAGCTATGATTCACTCTGTCTGTAGTATTCAAGCTGTAAGCATGTCTAGAAAAATACAATATTCATACGGCACATTCTGGTTTACCCCCAGATATATATGTAGTCATTACAGTAACTACAAACTAGGAGCACGACCTCTCTGCTGGTACGGTGATCAGAGAGACCTCCAGATGATATGAACACATGTGCCGATGTCATAACCGTCATTAGACATCAACACTGTGACAACTTATTGATCGTATTGAAGAGGAAGACTGATGGAGAGCAGTTATGGTAATGAACGGGGGCAGAGTGATGTTGTTCTGCAGTGTGGGTGAGGACGAGTCAGATCTGTAGGTTTCACATGGATGAAGAGATGATACATTTAAAGGAGAGCATCATTCACTTTTCTTTTTCTGCAGATTCCCTCTTTCTGTCTTTTTTCCATCCTTCTATCCCCATCTCTA
Organism: Anoplopoma fimbria; assembly: GCF_027596085.1. NCBI lineage: Eukaryota > Metazoa > Chordata > Actinopteri > Perciformes > Anoplopomatidae > Anoplopoma > Anoplopoma fimbria. The sequence goes on from NC_072460.1 coordinate 26,267,423, forward strand.
TCTGGGTAGCAACATCTGGTTATTGGTTCTTTGCATGTACACCTGGAGTTCGGCTAATGTCACTCAAAGCTAACGATGCTGTAAGAAAAATGAATCCAAGGCAGCGGAGACGGACGCTAGCAAAAACTCTAACAATGCTAATATCTGGTGTTTATGTGTTTTACCAGATCAGATATCCAGGATGTCTCTTTTTTTAAGCCCTTCCCTGCTCACAACAACACAAAAGTGGACACGAAGTGGACAGGATTTTAATTTCGGACTCCAGATAGATTTTCTCTCTCTCTCTCTCTCTCTCTCTCTCTCTCTCTCTCTCTCTCTCGCTCTCTCTCTCTCTCTGACCCTGTTTTTGTAAACAGCTGCTGACATCTCGTCCTCTGTGTGCTGATGACGATAACAGGAGTGTAAATGAGCTCGGTCAGCACTCACTGCTGCACCAGGTGTGTGTTAATGTGTGTGTGTGTGTGTGTGTGTGTGTGTGTGTGTGTGTGTGTGTGTGTGTGTGTGTGTAGGTTTAGTTCAATGTCCTGGAAACTATCCCGTCAAGTTTCGAGGCTCAGCCAGTGTCCTCAATGTGTTAAATTCATAAACTAAAAATCTCACGGGTTTTCTGACGGAAAAAGAAGCCTTGTTCAATATCCGGTGAACTTGAACTTATTGCTGCGTTTATTTGCAGCATGTCCTGTGTGTGTGTGTGTGTGTGTGTGTGTGTGTGTGTGTGTGTGTGTGTGTGTGTGTGTGTGTGTGTGTGCGTGTGTGTGTGTGTGTGTGTGCGGAAGCTAAAAGTCTCGACTCAGTAGTTTATCGGAGGTCGACTAAAAGCCCCTCATCAGCGCTGACTGGTGCCTGATATTCTTCAGCTAAACATGCTTCCAACCACAAAACGGCACCAATCAACCCGCTCAGATCCGGCCGATTAGAGACGAGCACACGGATCTATTTTAATGAGGTCGGGTCACACAAAGTGCTGTACACGTACGCTCTTAGAAACATGCTGCTCCCGGTCAGCAGAGGCTGGTGTGTACATAGGAATGTTGGCTTTATATCTTTAACAGAGTGATTTATTTACTGGTAAGAATTGTTAAAATCACGTTAGTTCTGCTGTACTTTTTAAAAATGTTAATATCAAGTCATTCAAGTTCAGCTGATCAGCATCTATATTTAACTTAACTTGATGCAGACTATATTGGTCATGATTAAATTAACTCCACCTTGCATGGTGTCCAGTTTATCCAAGGCGGCAACCTGTTCTGAAAAGTGTAGTCAAAGCTTCCTGCCTTAAAGCTGCATTCTCTCTGCTGTCCACCAGGGGGCGACTCCTCTGGTTGTATAGAAGTCTATGAGAAAATGACTCTACTTCTCTCTTGATTTATTCCCTCAGTAAACATTGTAAACATGAGTTTATGGTCTCAATCTCTAGTTTCAAGTCTTCTTCAATACAGCATGATGTTCATTTAGTAAATGATGCTCCAGTCGCCCCCTGATGGACATTAGAGAGAATGCATGTTTAAGCGACTTTAACATTGGCTTCACTTTTCAGATGGTGGCCAACTGGTTGTATTGATATAAAACTGATCTGGTTTTCATAATCTGTCGTGGTGAGTTTAGTTACTAGATGACGTTGTATCGGGCCTTTTCTTGTGATCCTCTCGAAATTTTACGTCTCCTTCTCTGTCCTTCACCTTCCTCGCTTCAGATGAACTTCATCCTCAGATTAAATGTGTCTCAGTCGGTATGTTAGAACCTATCAGGGGCCATAGATCAGCTTGTTTATTGATCTTTCATTGATCCGTTTTAAATCCATTTCTGAAGTGAGTGTCTGTTGATAATCAGCAGCCTGACTTTCAACTTGTGGCAGTAGGGTTATGGGCGTCCATCTTGGATTCAGTCTGGTCCAACAAGACATTTTAAAAGTAAAAATAAAGACTGAAAATTAGAAATTTGTTTTACCAGAATTAAACAATTACACCTCTATGGAAACAGAACAATCATGACTAGAAGTAGAGAGAAGTCAAACATGTCTTTAGTGCAGAATAACACAGTTATAAAGACATAAATCATTAAAAAGCTAGAATTTCATTAAATTGTCAGCAATGTTAATGTCACGATTTATTCGTGTTTGATCTAAAGACACTTTCAGTCTTGTTCTTTAAAACACAGCTTGTAGACAAAAAAAAAAGATTATAAGCTTTTATTACAAGGTTCATTTAAAAAAGAGTTATTTTTCTAAATCATATGATAACTGAAGTCGCTGGCTGATCTTAAAGAAAGGACATTTACAAACCTGATCAAGAGCTTTTTATGTCTTCGTCTCTCTCCAGTTTCTTTTTCAGTTTGAGTGAAACATCTTTAAAAAAAGAACTTGTCACGATCTGTGAAGACAATCATTTAAAAATCCCTAAAAATTATCTTTTTATAACTGAAATTAACTTTTAATTGCATTACATCATTTCTTAAATCGTTTTCGGTCCAGTTTAGTCACAAAAAACTCAAAATCTCTTAATACAACTTGTCCCCTCCGGCTCACCGTAGTCACCCTGCAACTCACACAATCTAATTAGAGTGTGTGTGTGTGTGTGTGTGTGTGTGTGTGTGTGTGTGTGTGTGTGTGTGTGTGTGTGTGTGTGTGTGTGTGTCAGGAGTTAGATGATATCAGTCTTGTTGATTGATGGTGTAATCATTCTACAGCTGACCTGGATGTTCAGAGACGCACACACACACACACACACACACACACACACACACACACACACACACAGTCAGTAAATCGTGCACAGCGTCACGTCTCTCCCTCCCTCCGTCAGTCCGTCTGTCTGTTATATTTGGCAACATGGAAATGAGACACAGCCGGCTGCTGCTGGTGGTGAAGGTGGAGCCCTCCTCCTCCTCCTCCTCCTCCAGAAGGAGGGGACAAATGCTGGGTTGTCATGGCAACAGCTGGGTATAGGCAGAGGAGGAGGAGGTGGAGGAAGGAGAAAGTGCCGTAGGTTTCATAACAGCAGACACTCTCGCCACCTCTTCAGCTTGTTTTTTTTTCTCCTCCATCCAATCACTCATACATTAGCATTTTCAGTTGAGTCGCTGTGATGCAGAGTGACATCACTGTGATGCAGAGTGACATCACTGTGATGCAGAGTGACATCACTGTGATGTGCACTGTGGGTGACAGTCATGATGATGCAGGGTGACATCACTGTGATGAGAGTGACATCACTGTGATGCAGAGTGACATCACTGTGATGGAGAGTGACATCACAGTGATGCAGAGTGACATCACTGTGATGCAGAGTGACATCACTGTTGTGCAGAGTGACATCACTGTTGTGCAGAGTGACATCACAGTGATGCAGGGTGACATCACTGTGATGCAGAGTGACATCACTGTGATGCAGAGTGACATCACTGTGATGCAGAGTGACATCACTGATGCAGAATGACATGGAGCAGGAAGGTATACCGATCGACAAACGGATGCTAAACATGCTAACGTGCTAACTTACCACATTGTCGCCTGTCTATCAAACGTCACTGCTGGTCCAACTTTTTTGAAACTTAATCGATTATACATTTTTGGACTTTGTAAAAGTTCTGTGGCATAGCACTGGGTATCTAACGGACAGAAATGTGCACACAACTATCAAAAAATGTGGCTTTTTACACAGTAATTTTAGTCTTTATTATATTTAGACAATGGCCGCTTGTGTTCAGACATTATTTTTGTTAAATGAAAAAATGGTTTTGTTGATAACATGGTTGTAGTCTTTATTTGGTAACTTGTATCAGCATGTTGTCAAAACTTTCAAGCAATACAGAATTATGAACTTTTGTCCAGTGTGAACTGAGGAATATATGACTTTACATATCACTAATAATAACCCCGTCTGTGTTCACCTGAGTGAAAAAAACATTTTGATGCGTGTTCATTTGTAAACGTTTAGTTGCATAAAGTCGCTTTAATGAGTGTGTGAAGTCCTGCTGTAAAGGCTGGTTTCTGGCAGCAGATCTCACAGCACACAGATGGCACCAACAATATTCTGGCAGCCGACTGATGTGGGGATGTGAGTTAGATTTCACGATGCGTCTGTCCGTCTCTTTCACCGAACAGAAAGAAAAAGATGCAGACTTTTAACCCCTGAACCCCAAAACACACCGGCATGTTTGAAAAACGTTTTTTCATTAAACGATCACCAAAACAACTACGTTTATTTAAGCCAGAAGCTGTAAGAAATTACATAATTATCAGATTTTCATTTCTCTGGTCTTTGAACCCAAAATGAAGCTTAAAATTGTGATATTTCATAAATAAATTTTATATACATTAAATTCTGAGCTCTTCAATAAAACTATGAAGCCATGATTTATTAATCTGAGACCAACAGTCATGTGACGAGAAAATCTGTGAAATCTGTGAAACTTTGACTAAACTTCAGGCTGTTTATAAAATACGTTATTGAAAAAATTCAACTTGCTTTTTGTTCATTATAACATAATTTTTCTGCACAAAATACATGTTTGAGGGACATTATCACGTCCCCATAACCTGAATTATTATATTTTAGGGTTAAAACTTGGTTTAAGGTCAGGTTAAGGTAAAAGTTAGGGAAAGTCTACAGGAAATGAATGTAAGTCATTGTGATGTCCCCAAAAGTCATGAAAACACAAGTGTGTGTGTGTAGATCTGGTTTACCAGTGTTGTGGGGACACTGATTACACAGTCACATTGTGGGGACTCGTCTTTTTTCGTGGGGATAATTGCCCTTCACATGAAGTAATTCATTACATTTTAGTGTGATGACTTGGTTTAAGGTTTGGGTAAGGGTTAAGATTAGACTGGTAGCGGTCATGATTACGGTTAGTGTAGGTCTCCAGGAAGTTAATGTAAGTCAATGTGATGTCCCCAGAAGTCATGAAAACACGACTGTGTGTGTTGGTGTGTATGGAGGCCAGCAGAGCAGTATCTCCTGTGTCGCTGGTAGAAAATGTCTGCTGCTGTGTGTCTCGGTCTGATGACATCGTCGGTAATCCATCCACACTACAGCAAAACCCAAGAGGACGGCCACACTGCATGCTGGGAAAGAAGCTGCCAGCAAAAAAAATGTCTTCAGTTGCTCTCTGTCATCAAGGACACCAAACTCAGTGCAGGAGCTAATGAGGGATCAAGTGTTTGTTCTTTACTTCAATACTTCCGTACTCTAGTTAGTGATTTTCTTCATTACCCAGAATGCCTGTTGAAAATGTGTGTAAAAAAGCATGTACGTGAGCAAGAGGAGAAGGGTTCGCAGCCTTTAATGACATTTACTGAGTCGTATTTCATGAATATAATACAACTGCTATTAGATGATTTTATTTCATGTGAGATATTGTTGAAAAATACTAGAATCTATGTATCCAAGATATTTTCTAAGTTTCCACAAGTGTTACCAGTGAAGGAAAAGCTCTCCTCTCCTCTCTGCTCTGTGTTCAGCAGCAGTTCAGTCCAAGTTTCATTGAATTGTTGTCTTGTGACCGTTGGTCTCGGATGAATCAATCATGGATTCATAGATGCGCTGAGGAGCTCAGATGGACTTCAAATGGTTTATTTTGGGGCGAAATTTTTATATATGAGTGTATCGGTCGACACATATGATGTGTTCAAGGACCGTCGTAAAGATGAAAATCTGACGATTATGGAGGAATTTACGTTTTCTTTGGATAAAAGGTAGTTTTTTGGAAAAATAAAAAAAACATGCTTTTACATCCCGTCTGCGTTTGTTGGGAGTTAAAAACAATGTGGCCTATTAGGTAGTCTGCTCTTTTAGAGTGAGGACATAAACATGTATATGGTTGTCACAGATGATCAAATGATCAGTAGAGAGAATGCAGTTTTTGAGACCTTTCTGCATCGGCTTCACTCTGAAAACCAGAGGCTGCAACCTGATCTGGACCGAAGTGCAACTCAAACCAAACTAGACCCTGGTCCGTACTTTAAGAAGCTCAGATATATATTTGACCCCCCTGATATATTTTACTCTTTTAGACTCCACCAGTGGAACATTGAAAAATATGTTTTAGACAAACGGACCCTTTCAAAATACAGTAGAAACCCTGGAGACCTGGTTTGGTGGTTGAACGTGAGCTTCAGTATCTGCTAGCTGTTCAGAGAGTGTGACAGCAGCTGTGTGTGTGTGTGTGTGTGTGTGTGTGTGTGTGTGTGTGTGTGTGTGTGTGTGTGTGTGTGTGTGTGTGTGTGTGTGTGTGTGTGGTTGGGGGGGGGAGGCTGCATCAGTGCTTTCTGCCGCAGGCTTGTTGAATGGAGCTGCACTGTAGTTAAATATCAGCAGCCTCTCCTGCACCTGTCTGTGTGTGTTGGTGTGTGTGTGTGTGTGTGTGTGTGTGTGTGTGTGTGTGTGTGTGTTGGTGTTTGGTCCTCTGTTTGCCACCGTGTCGCTGTGCGTGCATGCACTCGCTGCAGTGTGTGTGTGTGTGTGTGTGTGTGTGTGTGTGTGTGTGTGTGTGTGTGTGTGTGTGTGTGTGTGTGTGTGGTGCAGGGTAAATTAGGCTAGCTGATATGAATAGAGAAGTGATGAATTACCTCTCAGAACCGAACCACAGGACAACACCCTGGGGTCCAACTGTGTGTGTGTGTGTGTGTGTGTGTGTGTGTGTGTGTGTGTGTGTGTGTGTGTGTGTGTGTGTGTGTGTGTGTGTGTGTGTGTGTGTGTGTTTATTGTGTGTGTGTTTATTTATATGTGTGTGTGTGTGTGTGTGTGTGTGTGTGTGTGTGTGTGTGTGTGTGTGTGTGTGTGTGTGTGTGTGTGTGTGTGTGTGTGTGTGTGTGTGTGTGTGTGAGTGTGTGTCAGTATATAGTGCGTTGGTTTACTGTGGAGCGATAAAAGGTTTTAGTTCCTGCATGTAGATCCTGCCTCCTAAAATAGAAAAGTTCTTATATTTCTCTTTGTGTTCCGATTTAACCCCCAGATGCAACATGTTAGTTAGCCGTTGTGCTAAGCTAAGCTAACCACAACCAGACATGAGAATGGTATCAAGTGTATTCCCAACATGTTGAACTTTAACTATTCATTTTATACCAGAGATAGATATCCACTTCATTTGGGATTTTGTCGACCATCAAATACATTTAAATTGCATTAAATAGAGATCCGTAAACAGCCTGTAAGAAAAGACGGATTACAGAAAGTAAAACCTGTTTCAATGACAAACTTGTCCTTAAATGATTCAACTGTATTTCTGTGCTTTTGTTGCACAGTTATAGTGAGTATTTTTAAATATGTAAGCAACATTTTTCACCCGTTTCTGAATAATCTAAATAACGTATATTAAGAAAAATCATTTATCAGTGCATTCATGGTGTATAATGAATTCAGGATGCTGTACATCAATATGTTTAGTAAACAATGGACTTATCAGGTCATTGAGTTCTTTTAAATGGAGATATTTTTAAAGTGAAATGCTTGATTTTCTGTATGCTTTCACTTAACATCATATGTGTGCAACAGATAGATATACTGTGTGTGTGTGTGTGTGTGTGTGTGTGTGTGTGTGTGTGTGTGTGTGTGTGTGTGTGTGTGTGCGTGTGTGTGTGTGTGTGCGTGTGTGTGTGTGTGTGTGTGTGTGTGTGCATGTTTGTGTGTGTGTTTGGACACTTTCCAGATGTAACCTATTGGAAATAGTAAATCAACTGTGAGCGGCAGCAGTGGAGGATCTATTTAAAACACACACACACACACATATGCACACACATATATGCACACACACTCATACACGCAGTCCTTGTTACCGTGACAACATGTTTCTTCATTTGAAACGGTTGCCCTTAACAACACTGTTGGCATGGCCTCCTTTGTGGAGCAGCTAAAACTGAAATGCAGCATCTCTCACTCTGATGATGATGATGATGATGATGATGATGATGATGATGATGATGATCTCTTTATCGCTCCGTCTTTATATAATCCTGATTCTGCAGGTTGAGGATAACGGTTCAGGACGTACATTCAGGATAAATGTTGTGAAACACTTATTTATTCATCAGGTCACTAATAGAAAATAGAAACTTATAATTAAGACAAAAACATGAACAGGTTAAAACTCTGAAATCTTTTTGAGTCTCTTTTTCGATTTGATTGCTTGATGTCGGCAAAACCAGGGAGCTGATGGTTGATTTTAGTAAAAAGTAGGCAAAGACACACACGCACACCTGTTGAGCATCACAGAGAAGCTGACATGTTCATCTCTAGGGCTGTAACGAACCATATGATGCTTCAAAGCTTCATTCATAACAAAAAAAACTATAAATGTAATGATTTGCTGTCCAGAGCACTAAAGTAACCTGCAGGAATAAATACATAAAGTATTCATACTCTCATATGAACTCATTCAGTGCAGCATACTTAGTGCTGAAATCATGCTATAGATTATTATATTTTGCCTAATTAAATGGTATAAATATTTATAGGGAAATGGATCAGAGGAACAAAGTATTGAGGAGAAACCTTCAGTACATTTAAGGTTCAGTCCCTCAAACTTTTCACAGTTACTTGACAATACGGTTGTGATGTTGACCAATCTGGAGCGTCAAATACAGAATCTGAAATACAAATGAAGATCTGACCTAAAAAGATATGATATAGATAAGTTCCTAACATAAAAGCGGTACCATAAACAACTCTCTTTTCTCTTTGCTTCTGTTTAAACAATATTTCTTGTATTTTTCAAATGTTCAAAGGTCAGATTAAATGATGAAACAGAGTGTTTGAGATAATCTTGCAGTTGAATATCTGTTACACACAACCGGATGTGGAAAACTGTCTTAAATATGAAGATATACTGATTCCTCCTTAATGTGAGTGTGGTGTTCCTTTAATTAAACCCCTTCAAATGCTGATCAGTTTAACGGACAGATGCAGTAACGTGTGTGTGTGTGTGTGTGTGTGTGTGTGTGTGTGTGTGTGTGTGTGTGTGTGTGTGTGTGTGTGTGTGTGTGTGTGTGTGTGTGTGTGTGTTATGACAGGCTGGCATGTGCAGTGATTCAGCGACAGGCGGACGTTAGATGAACTAACGAGATGGTAATCAGATTAGAGCGGCCTGTAATCTGACTGAGCCCAGCTGACAGGGCCAAGCCGAGGACAGGCAGGAGGCATGATGGGTAATGAAGGGACGAGTCCGTCTCTTTATGCCTCCGGGTTTTCATCCCTGTTCTTCAGCCGTATTTCATCCAATCATTTTAAAAAAAAAGCTTCAGTAGATTTGAATTGACTGAAGATATTTTGAACTTTATTTCAAATTTAAGGAACTTTGTGAGTAATGAAAGGGTCAAGGTGTGTGTGTGTGTGTGTGTGTGTGTGTGTGTGTGTGTGTGTGTGTGTGTGTGTGTGTGTGTGTGTGTGTGTGTGTGTGTGTGTGTGTGTGTGTGTGTGTGGTAGGAAAGACAAACTGTGACAGAATGTGATGATACAGTCAAGCTAAGAGAGAGGAGATATCATCAGCGAGAGACCTACAGCAGAGTGATAGTGGGAGAGAGACTGAGTGTGTGTGTGTGTGTGTGTGTGTGTGTGTGTGTGTGTGTGTGTGTGTGTGTGTGTGTGTGTGTGTTGTGTGTGTGTGTGTGTGTGTGTGTGTGGAGGTGTGATATGTAGCTTCCACAGCCTCCACATTATCTGAACTGATACATCTAATCTTTTGAATCTCTGAGGAGATCTGTAGCTGTGCATTTTTAAAGTTTTTTGTATAAATGAAAACAATAAAAAAATGTTATCTGTGAGTGCATGAAGACTTGCACACCGGTTTGCACATGTAATAAATTAACAGTTACCTGTCAAAAAATATGCAGTTACATGTAATAAATTAACAGTTACATGTAATAAATTAACAGTTACATGTAATAAATTAACAGTTACATGTTATAAATTAACAGTTACATGTAATAAATTAACAGTTACATGTAATAAATTAGCAGTTACATGTTATAAATTAACAGTTACATGTTATAAATTAACAGTTACATGTAATAAATTAACAGTTACATGTTATAAATTAACAGTTACATGTAATAAATTAACAGTTACATGTAATAAATTAACAGTTACATGTAATAAATTAACAGTTACATGTTATAAATTAACAGTTACATGTAATAAATTAACAGTTACATGTAATAAATTAGCAGTTACATGTTATAAATTAACAGTTACATGTTATAAATTAACAGTTACATGTAATAAATTAACAGTTACATGTTATAAATTAGCAGTTACATGTAATAAATTAACAGTTACATGTAATAAATTAACAGTTACATGTAATAAATTAACAGTAATAATAAATTAACATTAACATACATGTAATAAATTAGCAGTTACATGTAATAAATTAACAGTTACATGTTATAAATTAACAGTTACATGTAATAAATTACAGATACACTTACAATGTTTACAGTTACACTTCAAAGGTTTGCAGTTACATACACATATCTACCATAAAAGGACCATCAAAGAAGTAAGTTACTATTGCCTGCTCTCAGTTCTATCTCTCACACACACACACACACACACACACACACACACACACACACACACACACACACACCTGGAGAGCCATTTTCCACGCTTACATAAACCTTTTGACATTTTGAAATTGTACACTGTGATTTTGCACAGACACACACAGCAGCATTATTCATTTATTTTGAGTCTTACATAACGGCTGTTAAAGCCGCTCTCTGCCGGCTGCAGCGAGTCCATCTACTCATCCATCTCATCTCTGATGGTTGATGGTTGATAACTCACACAATGTGTTGGATCATAGTTAGAAGGTTCAACATTAAGTCCATTCAATAGCACATCCATGGAAGTTGACAGTTTGTCTCCCAGCAACATCAACTCTAAGTTGTCCCTCAGCTGTTGCCATAGGAAACGCCCATTCAGAGGCTTGAGGTATCGGCCGTTGTTCCCACAAATATGATCAAAAACAACTTTATCCTCTTCTGGAAAAAGTGGAAAAGTTATTGATAGCTGTAGCTTCACTAAATGAGTGAGAATTTAAATTTCAGTTGGACCTTAAAGTGTCAGATTTTAAGTCCCGATTGTCGAAGTAGTTGGTTGCATATTCAGATTAAGTAATTGTGATGTATAATAATGGATAAAGATTCACATTTCACAAGCTAACCAGAAGTGTAAAACGCTCCACCTCTACCAGCTGCTATATTAAAGTAATAACACATGAATGCATCAGTGATTATAATACAGTAATGTAATATATATTTTTACTAATGCTGTGTTAAGAACAAATATCGCCATTTCGTTCTTTTGCCACCAATGAACAGGAAGTGACCATATATGGACTGAGGAGGAGTGACGTAGAGACGCCGAATACGTCTCTGGTGTCGACCAATCAGTGTGTAGCCCCGCCCTAAAGCATCCCCTGCTTTATGGTCTGTTTGACTCTAAATGGAGCATCATTTACTAAATGAACATCATGCTGTATTGAAGAAGACTTGAAACTAGAGATTGAGACCATAAACTCATGTTTACAATGTTTACTGAGGGAATAAATCAAGAGAGAAGTAGAGTCATTTTCTCATAGACTTCTATACAACCAGAGGAGTCGCCCCCTGGTGGACAGGAGAGAGAATGCAGGTTTTAAGACACTTCCGCATCGGCTTCACTCGGCAAACTGGAGGTTCCCCCAGGTGCAAAAACACCATAAACTTTATTCTCTGTTTGATATCACACCAAGAATCAAAGACAAGATGGATGTTAGTTTGATCTCTGTGCAGGTCCAGAATATGATTAGCTTAGCTTAGCACAAAGACAGTGTGTGAATGGGTGAATGATATGTAACATACTACTGACTGTATGCTAAATGACTGGATAATGTAAAGCTTAGCTTGAAGCAGTGGGAAACTGCTAGCTAACCTCTGTCACAAAAACAGAAAATACAGCACTGTTTCATTAACATATTGTGTCTTGTTGCCAACCAATAAACAACGCTGTCTCAAATCGTATTCGTACATGTTTTTATGTACGAATTTTTATGTTCGTTTTTATGTCTTTTTTTCTACCAGCCTGTGTGCTAAGCTACGCTACACATGGTCTCTCAGACTCACAAAGAGAAACTGATATCTTCTCATCTGATCGTAGTAACGATAGTATTACGAGGATTTCCTAAAATGTCATGTTTATGTTTATCTGTCACTAACTGCAGTCTATTTAACACTAACTGTGTTTGGAATGTGAACCTCTTATCACCAAGGATAACTTAAAGGAACATGATGAGTAGTGATACGAAAAAGGTGTGAAATTGGATCGACCAATCACCTCCAACATGATGTCATTAGTTTAGAGTTATTAGATCGAGGTAGCACTTAATTCGACAGTAATAAATGGATTATTGATCTAAAAATAACTGATGGGGCAGTCTGACCTGTGTCACATTCTGCAGCACTAGTCTCTCTCTCTCTCTCTCTCTCTCTCTCTGTTTGTATCTGTGTCTCTCGCCCTCTGCAGTATGGGAGCAGTATGGTAATGAATGGCTCCAGCCTGCTCTGCAGTGGTAGCAGCTCGCTCACTCCATACTAATACAACTGGTACACTGCCTGGGTAAAGGGGGGGGACGTTACCCTAAATGCAGAAGTTCTTGAAGTTCTTATGACTCGGGCCCTTTTAGATCTGACAATATTTGTTACCACTGCTTCTTTATAGAGTATGACATTTCTGTTTTCCTTTCTCATTACCGTTTTGGGTGACTGATGATATCGGCAGCAACTATAACTTTTAGAGATGCCCCGTTTTTTTTATAGATGACAGTTTTTTTTTGATAGCCTATGAACCATATCGGCCAAAAGATAATTTGTGTTGTTTTTGTTTTGTTAGAGCAGCTGGTATACAAGGCTACAGAATATTTTCCCAAAAGATAATTTCCTCTGTCAGTTTAAACTGTCCAAAATGCTAAAAGTTATTATTTTATGTTGTTTTAGTCATCTATAGTGGTTATTTGCATAAAGACACACAATTCAAGTAATTAGTATGAATGTATAAATAAATATATTGTATTTTATTTATAAGAAAAATATTTTCATTAGTAGTTTTAATGATGTATTATAATCTGTTTAGAGCTAGTGTTAGGAAGTTAAACAGCTCATAATTCATCTCTAATATCTATTTTATATTAATGTGAAAACATGTCCTTCAAACTACTGGATTTATTCAAGTTTGTCACCAAAAAATACATCTTACACGATTGCTTTTGAACACATCATGATAGTGGTAGAATTTGCTCTCGCCCAATACAAATTGTCACTGAACAGAGCCTGAACGCATCATAATGTAAGTAAATGGAACCTCCGTTCGTTAGCAGTCAGGTCCGGTGCTGCTAACGTTACTTGCTCGCCTCCTGTTGTTTTTTTTCATCACAATGTAGCTTTTCAGAGAGCAGTGATTAGAAAGCATTAATGCTGATGTCCTTATCGCATATTCTAACTGAATATCCACCAATAACGAACTTCATAGAAACTGTACTCCATGCTATGATGTTTAAACTACTACTAGTAAACCACTGTAGGATGCTTGTGCTATTGAGCCGAAATAGCATTTGGAGCTTCTTTTTGTTTTCTCTGCTCTTAACAAACAATATCAAATACTTGATTTATTAGACAAACATCCTCTCCTTATTCATCCTTCTATTTGACCCCAAACTTCTATGCAGTAAAACCAACACAGTCTGACACACCGTCCCTCCACAAATGTCACCGACATAAAGGCGTAGACTCGCTTTTTTACAGTTTTTACTGACTTTTCCTGCAATCTAAGTGCTTACAGTTTCTGTTAAGTGGGGAAGCAGATCAAACGCAAAGGGTGCATTTATTTTTTTAAGAATTAAATGTGTTTAGACAAAGCAATGTTATTTAATTGTAGGTACCTTTTTGCCCGGTTTGCCCTTTGGTTTCAGAAGTGTTACACCTTGTATGACTTATAAATAATGCCAGCATCCAAAAAAACCAACATGCGAATCATTTGATCCACCACGTAGAGCTAAATACAGTGGAGTTCGGTGCAGAGATTTGCTTACAGCTGATGTTACATAAGCTGATTCCAGCACAGCGGGTCACCAGGACGTTTCCAGTCTCTGTATATCAGCCTGGATTTACACTGCACACCCAGCACTGTATCACCGTGGGCATTCAGGCGGCGTGGCATACATCAGGCCCGCAAGCCAGACACAGTGACAGCGAATGTGCAGCCGTGCAGCCGACCAGCAAACTGTCACATCGCAGCGAGTCGGATGAACTGTGAGGAATAAGGTCGCGGCTTGGTGAAGTGTTGGTTATAGCTCATCGGGCTGATCTGCAGCGTACTGGTCTCTGAGACAAACGTTACAGATGGCAGCTGTTAAAACCTGCGTGAACACCAGAGAAAGAGATTTAAAATTAGATCATATTTCTTCAGACGAGTGCAGTTAGTGACAGTGTGGGCTCCATGCTAATAAGCGCTGACAGCTTGATGGAATAGCAGCAAAGGGGGATGGCTTAGCTAAGGGTCAATGAGTCGAAAAACCCTTTCCAATCACATTTTTTATTAATGCTAAGCTAGCACAGGGTAATAACGTGCTAATCTTTCTCTTGTGCTTATAAATGACTTTTTTACCCACTTCCTAATGTTTGTATTCATACATACACAAACAAGCACATTCAGTAGTATTTTAGAATTTGGCAATATTGAACACCATAACTCCTATAACTCCTCCTGTTGTTACACATGGAGTATGAATAAGGTTTCAACGTCACATGATAACCTTCAGCTTCCTCACAGCGAGGTCTGTCAAGGAGACATGTAAGGAGACAGTAAGACTCATCACACAGCCCCCCCGAAGACAGATTGGTAATTGGCCCGTTGGTTGGGTTCATCGCGGGGTTAGCGGTTAGCAAGACCATCCATTAGCTTCAAGGTCACAGGTTCAAGGCCCATAACAGACATCGAGGATGGCAACGATTCTTGTACCATTTGCCAAACCTGAACAAGAATCACGAAAATGATCAAACTGCGGGATGACTCCATTAGTTAGTGAGGAATTAGCTAAAAAGCCAAGAAGCTAATCAGCGATTGTTAGCTTCCGTCTTCAGCATACGGAGAACTATCTATATCTGTGCATCATCCTCCCTCTCCTGACTCACTGTACACTATACATGTACCGCTGTGATGCTAACCGCTAGTGCTAACGGCCGAGACTGACTGTGTGCTAACCATGAGCTGATATATATTGTGTGTTCTAACTGCTAAGCTAACCCTTGTGACTGAATGTTAATGTTGTATGCTGGTACGACTTTAATTAAGACTTTACACTAACTGCTGTTTGCTGCCATTTATATTGTATGCTAAGATAACGCTAACATGGTAAGATATGCTAACCATAAGCTAAGATTGTAAGTTGTAAATGTGTGCTAATTGCTATGCTGCTGTTAAAAATGTGTGCTAATGCTAATGCTGATAATGTAGGTGTGCTTGTTTTGCTTTAACACCACTAGCCATACTTGTTTGCTAATCGCCACATGCTGCTATTAATACTGTGTGCTAAGCTATTGCTAATAGTGTGCTGTAATGCTGACTGTGCTAATGGTGTTTGTTTATGTGTGCCCGTCTGTTGTTGTTGTTGTTGTTGTTGTTGTTGTCCACCTTTCTCTGTTTCTCTCTTGACTTTATTTTTCTCTCTTTTTTCTCTTTCTCCCTCTCCCCACCTCTCTATCTTTCTATCCCTCTCTCCATCTCTTTCTGTCAGGTCTTATTCCTCCTCCACCTGTTCTACTACCAACACCCCTTGTCGCTCCTCCAACAACCCTACTAGCATCACCACTCCTTCCTCCACCTCCTCCTCCTCCTCCTCCTCTCTCTACTCCTCCAGCCTACCTCCTAACAGCCACGCCACCTACCATCAGTACTGCTGTCCCGCGCGCCTCCGCCTGCCCAAGCCTCCCTGCGCCCTGCCCCCGCCAAGCACCACGAGCAGGCAAGGTAAGGGCCAGAGTCCCCCAACCCTCCACTCCTCCACACCCAGCCTCACCCACTGCCCCCCCCAACCAACCAACACACTGCCACTGGTAGCCTCCCCCCCGACCTCATCCACCAGCAGTGACCCCTCAAAGCATTGAGAGTGAATTTGACGCGCATCAAGATTGCTAAACTAACTCACTGTTACGTGTTGAACGTCTGCCCAGGTGTTCCATCCAAATAGTAACACAACATAGCAACATTCTTTTATGTCGGGCGGCTGTGGCTCACAACCGCAAGGTCGGTGGTTCGAACCCCGGCCTCTACAGTCAACATGCCGAGGTGTCCTTGAGCGAGACACTTAACCCCCAGTTGCTCCCGGGCGCTTCTTAGCAGCCCACTGCTCCTCCGGGATGGGTTGAAATGCAGAGAATTGTAAATTTCCCCACTGTGGGACTAATAAAGGATTGATTATTATTATTATTATTATTATTATTATTATTATTATTATTATTATTATTATTATTATTGTTATTATCTGCAAGATACCCCTAGTGGACACCAGGGGAATAGCATTCTAAACTATAGTTTAGAAGCTGGAGCTCACAATTGAAATCCTGATGTAATCAAGATATAAGATCAAAGTGAGCTATGGGTAAAATGATTACAGTGAGGTCATGCAATACCTGAATTATTGTCATGGCAACAGATACACAGATACACACCGTTACCATCCTAATAAAATAAAATAAAAATCAGTTGCAAAAATGCCAAACATTTTCTATTTGTGGATTTTTGTTGCACTTAATGTGAAATTAAACTGAATATTTTTTGTTTTTGGACATTTAAAGACAACATTTTTGGATTCATGAAATTGTCATAATTCTCCATTAGTTGTGAAAATAGTTTGCAGATTAATCAACAATAAAAATACTCCTAAATTGCAACTCTAACTTAATTATGAGAGTGAAGTAAAAAAAATCTTGCTTCAGATTCAGATTATCGTAGACAATCAATATAAGAAAATACATTATAGTATTTATTATAGTCTGAAATAAACTTAATTTGGTGTCAGTGTCCTTGTTAGTACATTTGAAGTGGATTCTGCACATCAGAGATGAGGACAGTTTGGTTTATAAATATCAAACAGGAATCCTGAAGAATGTTATTTGAAGGAGACCAGAGTTTATCAACATTTGGCTCCTGAATATTTTTATTGAGTTTATTTTGTTCTTAAAAGTATTACAAAGTATAAAATGTTAAGTCTATATTAAAGATAAAAGTTCACTCCTGTTCCACTTACTTCTGTAGCTTTTCCTGTTTTGTGAGTTTGTTAGAATGTAATAAACCATGTCCTTAGCTTGTGCAGACCATGTGATACTGTTAAACTAGTAAGAGGACCTTGAGTTGGGATTGTTTTGTCAAAATAACAATTTTTCAAATTGATCAAATTCTCACTAAATGCATTTTGGCGTCACATGAAGCCTCACCTGCTCTCTCCCCCATCTTGCCTCCCCCATAGTGCTGTAATGACCTTTATTATTCTCCCCCCCTCCAACTGACACACACATGAAACAGTTCTGAAGGTGAAGCAGCCTCTCCAGTCGCTCCTTCTCTTAAATCCACCTTCTCACCGAAACACCATCACATCTCTCTCTCTTTTTCGCCTCACCCACCTTCACCTCCCTCTCTCTCCCCCTCATCCACCAATGCTGCTCTGAAACAACACGTCTTGAATCCGAGGCAACATAAACAGGCCAGTTTAAGAGTTTAAGACTCAACGGTGGCATCATAAAAAATATGTTTTCATTTTTTTATTTTATCGCTATTTAAGTTTTTAATCTGGGTGTTTGGTGCACATGGTAGCTTCTTAAGATTTAATTTAAAAAATGATAATAAACTTTTCAAAACTTTGTTGTTCACACAGAGCAGCAAGTAAAACCAACAGGTGAGAACTAGTTAACGGTTGCTAATTTTTCAGAGCTTTAATTAGAGCGTGTTGTGTTTTAAACTACATCCACACTAATACGTTTCCGTGTAAAACAAGGTTTTTTCATACGAAAACTAACTTCGTCAACACGGGTGTTTCAGCATCGTTTTAGGAATGATTTCCATCCACACTAACACGCCTGAGAATGACATCACATGACTGTTTACGCCCACTGGGCATGCGGGTGCCAGTGTAAACAGGAAGTAGATTGTTTGCTTGGATACAGAAAATACGACAGAGTATTATAGCACACAATGTTGTGCTTGATACTTCAGAGCTTCCTCTATAAACATTTAATGGAAAAACAAGTTTTATTTTTCAAACTTATTCAAACCTCCTCCACTCTAGTGTTGAAAATCGGAGCCCCCCAGGGCTGTGTGCTCGGCCCCTTCATGTTCTCGCTGTACACCCACGAATGCTTCTCCAAAGATGGAGAGAACTATCTAGTGAAGTTTGCAGATGACACTACCGTCAATGAGACTTCATATGGAGCATAGCATCAACCTTGCAGGGTGGTGCTCAGAGAACAACCTTCTGCTCAACGTCAGTAAAACCAAGGAGCTGATTGTTGATTTTAGAAAAAAAGGGAGGCAAAGAATCACACCTCCGTCTACATCAATAGAGCTGAGGTGGAGCAAGTCAACAGCTTTAGGTTCCTGGGAATCAGCATCACAAACAACCTGACATGGTCAGGACAGGAGGGCTCTACAGCGGATGATTAAAAATGTCTTAAAAAATATGCAAATCAGGCGTTTTCTTATGTACATGCTAATCTGCATACATTTTTAGATCCGAAATCTGAAAATCTGATAAAGCCGTGTTCAGAATTCTTGTTTCATTTTGTTGACATACTAGAGTCAAAGGTTTTTACAGAGGGAATTTTGGATATTTGGATACAAAAAATAATTTCAACAGACATAAAAAAAAGTTTTTAGTAATAAAATGTTGTATAAATCAGGCTATGAATGATATCTGAACAAACCCCTCTGTAGAAACCTTCAGAATATAGAGAGGAATGAAGCTGTAAAGTTTGGTGTATGTAAGAGCTACTGAAGTGGAGATTTATGGATCAGAGTCTGAGAAAAAACTCATTTAGAGAAAACGTCCTTTAAAGATATGTTTAGTTAAATTACATACATGTTGAAGACTCTACAGGTGAATAGGGTAAAAAAATAACTAATAGATATCAACATGAAACTTCACCAGTTCATTACTGGCATTAAGATGATTATTTTTTGTATTACAAGTTTTCTGAAATGTTATGTTTAAACATGCAAATGAGGCATTATCTAATGGTAACTTTTGGTGAATTCATGAGAAATCTACAGACGTAAATAGACAAAAAAGTAAAATAAATGTTTTATTCCACTAGTCCGAAAAGAAGACGAGTTATGGAAGAAAAATAGAACAAAATCTCTAAATTGACCAGTGGGTAAAACAGTTTTTTGCCTTCAGTGTCTCCCCTTAAACGCCACTTTGACACATTTTAAATTCACACATTAGAGATGCAGAGAGAAGAGATGACAAATTCGGTGTAGGGGAGTTTGTGTGTGTGTGAGGGCTGAGAGGGGATGAGTCACCAGCGGGGGGGTAGGTTTTTAGAGGGCGTTGTACACACACACAACAAACACACACACACACACACACACACACACACACACACAGCAGAGGGATTCACCACTTGGCTAACGCGCCGCTGATGACAGGGTGAGCTAATCCGACCTGCACCTCCTCCTCTGTTGTGTTCAGAGATCTTCCCTTTAAACCGCGCACGAACACGACAACACAGAATGTTCTGAAGACGGTGAAGCTAACACCGCGGTTTCACACCCTGAGACATGCATTATGCACGAGCTCTGTTTATTAAATAAAAGAAGATATGGCAAAACCATAGTTGGTCAAAATAGAACATTTACAACTGAAAGTAAGTTACTTTAAAGAAAATGCAGAAAAAGTTGCATGAAAGTTGGACCAGATTCATTTAAATCTTGAAAATGTAACTGTTGTTTCTTACATCTGATGGGTGTTCAGTCATCAAACAAACAAAAAACTTAAAGAGAAGTGCACAAATCCTGCAAATTGAAAAAAGGAAACTTTTACTGAGAGATTTAAATATTCATCCAGTGTCATTAAAATCTATAAAATCACTGATAAAATAATCAGGATCATTGTCAGGCTGCTTATAAAGTTCTTGAAAACCCTCTAAAACCATAAAGTCTATTATTCTCTAGTCTCCTACTGAAAACTACGTATTTTGTTACAGTTTGCTTACTGTTTTTTCTTTCTTTATATTATTTAAACAGCTTAAATGTTTCCCTCAAACCAGTGAAATCTGATCCCAAACCTGCACTAAATATACATGCAATTGAATCTGAGAGAAAGTTTAGAAGCAAACAAACAGTGTGCAAATAAAAGACATTTAGATGATGTGAGTTCTGCACATTAAATAAAAAGAATCTCTCTCTGTTGCCCGATTTAGAAGCCATTCGATTATTTAAACGAGACGAGGAAACGTAAAACTGCTGAATGGGATCAAAGTGATGGATCACAGGCGTCCTGATTATCGCACTCATGTGCACTTTTTACCGGCGTTACATTTGCATCCATTCACATTGGCAAACAGCCACTATCTCAAAATGACCAAAGGCCTCAGTTCTCCGTCACCTCACCCCTCTACTCACATCATCCCTCCATCCCTCCCTCCCCTCCTGTCCTCCCCCCTTAAGTAAAACATCCAGACTCAGAAGGGACTTTGATCACCTTTGACTCTGTGTAAAGTTTATAATTCGAGAGATTAATTGCGTCCCGGGGCGACGAGGGAACGCTGCTTCACCTCCGCCTGGAAAAGTCAAAATCTCAGAAGGTCACTCGTTCAGTTAGAGATGTGTAAACGCTGACATCTGGTGGTTGAATGCAGTACTGCAGCTCTGAACTTAAATCCCCATCACCAGACTGCTCTTCTTCTCTTCCCCCTTCTCTGGTTCTCCTCTTCTTCTGCCATCCTTTTTTATCTTTTTCTGTCTCTCTTCTTCTTCTTCTTCTTCTTCTTCTTCTTCTTCTTCTTCTTCTTCTTCTCCTCTTCCTCTCTGTCTTCGTCTCTCTTGTCTGTTTGTCTGTCTGTCTCTCAGAGAGGAGGAAGATGACGACATCGCCCATCAGTTCTGTTGCCCCGCCTCAGAGTGCAGTAGCCCCTCCTCTAGGTAACCAGGGGCGACCGTGAGCCACTACCCCCCCGCCGCGCCCGACTCTCTTCGGTAAATCTATGGGGAGGGGGGGGGGGGATTACAAACCCCCCCGTCCTCCCATCTCCATGGCTGTCTCTCTATCTTTATTTTTTTTTGTTCGACCTTTGATCTCGAAACAGCAAGAAAACTGTGGGATAAAAAAAAAGAAAACACACACACAATACAACAAAACAAAAGGAGGAAATGCGAGGTTTTCTCCGTTAACAAGGTTTCAAATTAAAAGCTTGTTTGTCGAGAGAGTTCGAGGCTGACAGATTACAAAATGGAGAAAATAAGTAACCTTTTTGCAACGTCTGCTGCTGATCCAACTTTCTTTTTTGAACTGGCGATAGATTTTCATAAAGATTGGACTGTAAAAGTTGCGTTGCAGCTTTAAAAACCGCCCGGACCGATTAGTCCGACCCTCCTGGAGACGTTCAATCTCACACCTGCTTCGGCTGGATGCAGTGACTCAGCAGAACGCTGGCGATGAGTCAGCGTTTTTTGTGCATAATGTGAAAAAGACATCGGACAAGACGTCGTCTCTACCCTCGTCCCTTAGTTTGGGTCTGACCGTGGGGACTCTCTCAGTTTACCCTTCCTGTCCGAGCATGAAGCCATGACCCCGCTGTGCTCAGAGCCTGAGGGGGCGGAGTTAGACGACACTCGATGTGCTCCAGAAGAATCCCAACGATAGCATCGAGACATCGGCAGACGACGCATTCGATGTCCCGACTCTGTCTCCTCAGGGCTCTGGTGCGTTTCACAGCATGTCCTCACCACATCACACCGAACTCTTTGAAAACGAAGGACTGAAGACTCCTCCGGTCTAGACAGGACGTAACGCCGAAAGAGAGTTCGCTTAGCTCTTCACGAACTGTTGGAGCCGATCGAGGCAGACATCGTCCTGAGGTTCCCCTGGTGACATAGTGCGAGTAGAGTCTTATGATTTGGTCTCCTGCTCTGTCTTTTGTAGAGTCATAACCGTCCCCGACATACTGCGACCAGGGTTCTCCTTATGACTGGTTATTTTCATTGTTTCAACAATCTGCAAGACGTGAATCAGCGGATAAAAAAGAAACAGATAGACGTGTTGCTCGATGCATCAGATGTTTGTTCCAGAGAGTACATAAGTACATCAGGGAAAAGTTAATGTTCCTCATGTTCTTGTTCTGCCAGATTGCACTAAATAGCCAGAAATGAGAACAGAGTTTGGTGTAAAAGGTTATAAGAAGAAAAAGAAAATGTAGAAAAACGATTTACAACAAGCTTGTAAATGATAGTGACAAGCATGGCGCTAAGCTGACTCAGTCAGGATTACAGACTGATCTCTGGTCTGTTCTTACCGATAGAGTTAAACTGCCGGGTCAGACTTCCATCGCCGCACGCCCACAGTAAAGTCTTCTACGACTTTGGTGCAGGAGTGACTCAAAGTAACTCGTCTCAGAGTGACGGAGAAAGAAAGTGCTTCCCCCCGTTGACAGTTTTAGGGAGAACCCTGGTGCCTAATGTGTACAGTGCACACACACACACACACACACAACAACAAGAACACACACACATACATGCAAACACAGCAGCTGCAAAAGGACATCAGTGATACGAGGATGATAGTCGGTACGAGTCTATTTACGTGCACATCAGATTGATCAGCTTTAAGGCTAAATTGATTAATCTTATCATGATTGAACCTGGTTTAATGATCCGTCTACTGTGTGAGGTGTAACATGTTATGAACTTCATACATATGAAAATGAGATTTGGGGAAGGAAAGCAAAAACTCTGTAAAAGCTTCTAATACATGGCCTCGATCTCTAGTTACAAGTCTTCTTCAATACAGCAATGATGGTCCCATTCAGAGTCAAATAGACCATAAAGAGCATTTTGGATTAAAAAGAATATCCATAAATAAATATGTCTGAAGAGTAAAGCTTGGTCTGCATGAAACGTCACTCAGATTCAGATAAAATGGGGTTTTATGTCATAATCAGTAAAGTGCATGTAAACACACTCAGAAGCTGATGGAGGTGATGGAGGTGATGGAGGTGATGATGAAGCCCTTTGTGTCTTTCTCTATTTTCTTTACGCTGAGTTTGCAGCTTTCCTGCTTCTCCTTCCCTCCTCTCCTTCCCTCCTCTCCTTCCAAAAAGAAAGGAAATAAGGAAAGACATCCTTCTGCTTCAGTGCCAAGTAAATAAGATGAAAAAGAGGAAAATCTTCTCCGTCTCATTGCCAAGTAAGATAGAAGGAGTTCTTTTACTCTCCTGTCGCAGTGCCAACTTTAAGAAAGTCTCTGACGCCCAAAACGAGCAAATGTAATGTTTCATGAGCAGAAATATCAGAGAAATTCATCCAGTCATCTAATAGCTATATATCTATTTATTTTTTATTTCTGAGCTGCTTTCAGTTTTGTCTTCAGCTTCTTCTCGTGTAAATTAAAAAGCAATACGTTTGTCTCCAGATACGAGAATCTCCCCGTTATGTAAACTCATATTGAGTGTGAGAGGATTTTAAACTGTGAGTGATGAAGAGGGAAAGTTAAAGAACACAAAGTCAAACGCTTTGATCCAAAGTTTTATATGCAGCATAATGACACGTGATGTTTTATGTATTTGAGAAGAAAATTTGCTAAATCTTCAGAGAATTGAATTTATCGCGTCCATGACGGAACATATGAACCATTGATTATCTCACAGAGATTCAGAAAATACACGTTATTATTTTTAAAGCAGGTCCACCCAGTAAATAGAACAAAAATGTAAAATGTATTTATTTCTATGTCCCCCATATATTATCTTTATCATAATTTTTTAGCTTAAAAGCAGCTTTCTTGAGAACAATACTCAAAAAATGTCCCTGGCACCTCTTTGGGGGAAGAAGAAGTAGAGGTTGCAAACAGGCGGCAACCTCCGGTTCTCATGAGTGAAGTCAAAGCTTCATGCCTTTAAGCTGCATTCTCTCTCCTGTCCACCAGGGGGCGACTCCTCTGGTTGTATAGAAGTCTATGAGAAAATGACTCTACTTCTCTCTTGATTTATTCCCTCAGTAAACATTGTAAACATGAGTTTATGGTCTCAATCTCTAGTTTCAAGTCTTCTTCAATACAGCATGATGTTCATTTAGTAAATGATGCTCCATTTAGAGTCAAACAGACCATAAAGCAGGGGATGCTTTAGGGCGGGGCTACACACTGATTGACAGGTCGACACCAGAGACGTATACGGCGTCTCTACGTCACTCCTCCTCAGTCCATATATGGTCACTTCCTGTTCAGTGCTGTCAGGTTGTAACAAGCATCGGAGAGAGAGCAACAAAAATGGCGGACAAAGTGTTATATATAAATATATATATATATATATATATAGCAGAGACAGCAACAGATCAAATCCTGCTCACTGTATCTTTTAAATAAAACTTCAAACTACAAACACAAGTTTGCAATTATGCATTAATATATAAATGTATTTTTAATGGAGCTGGTCCAGCTGGCTCTAATTTCACTCACTTTATCATTCATTATACAACAACTGATCACACAATGGAACGCAGTTGCAGCTCCGTCCTGGACACATAAACACCAAAAACAAAGCATCATATTTTATTTGTTCATTGTAACTGAAGCTCTCACATAAATAAAGTAAAAGAGTAAAAATGTAGAGGAGTGTATTAAAGTACCTCTATATTCTCTCTCCAATGATAATTAATATCTCTTGTTTTTCCCTCATTATAGCATACATTTTTCTTATTCTTTTTCACATGAAAGTCAGTTAAACACAAGATCATAAATGAGCTGCAAACATGTTTAAAATAGGCTATAAAACACATTTAAAGGGACAGTTTATCGTTCTTTATTCAGGCGTGAAGTTTAGATTATTATAAGATTATAAGCAGTCATCTCAGTGTCATAATATAAAGTGTGTATTGATGTATTCTCTAACACACTCTGCACTACAGCCAAACAACATGCTGCAACGAAACCAAACTAGTGTTAGTTTATCAGAGATGTTTGGTAATTTAAGAAATCTTAATTTTTAGCATTCTAGACTATAGAGTATAATCCTATTTATTGGCAGAAGCTTTAGCTGATGAGGTGATCGTGAAGCACTTTTATGACGTATTTTAGTCCGACACGTAAAATATGACTTGAAAACGCCGTAGTGACAATCAATGTATGAAGAAAACAGGATTTAGAGAGAAGTGCACCCACTCTCCAGTCCCCCTTTAAGTGGGTTCGTAGTTTGCACTGTTAGCCCAGTTAGCACTGTTAGCTGCTAGCTCTGTTAGCTGTTAGCCACTAGTCATGTTGGGAGCCTTTAAGAGACAAGCGAAATGGTCCCAATCTCGTATTATGAACCTTTGAGATGTTTAGCAACTTTTGATAGCAGGTTGTTTGCAATGTTAGCTATGTAAAAAAAATGACTAAAATGAAACTACAAAGAGACAAAAAAATGACTACAAAGAGAGACAGACAACAAAAAGCATTTACAGCAATTGTTAGGCACTTAAATCTAAATTTACCAGCAGATATTTTTATTTGTAACAGGTGTAACTGATGACATTATTAACTGCTAACTCACTAAAGTGAAACTGAGCTGAGCCGTCACTAATAATGTTTGTTACACCTGTGCTTTTCAAAATGTCTTCAGAAGTTTGAGTTGTCATTGCTCCGTTATTTTACTTCTCTAGCTTTTTCTTATTAATGAATTATGTTTTATTTTATAAGGTTCCCCCTTTCATACTTGTTGGAATATATATAGATTTGTAGCTAACTCTCTAGTGTGCTGTTAGCTTTAATCAATCATTAGAGACTTACTGGTGCTAACACACACACACACACACACACACACACACACACACACACACACAAACACAAAAAGCAGCGACAATGCAAGAACTAGTTAACTCAGAAAAAGCAGGACAACAATTATGAAATGAAAAACCTCTTCATCACCAATAATCACTAAGCTACAATCACACATCTGTATGGATCTCTGCATTTCTCTAATTGACTTTAGAATAAACTCACTCCGTCTTCAGTGTAATGTCTATTTAAAGCTTATTTTGTCTTTTTACTTTTGTATTTTAGTAATTTTTTCTTTGGCAAAATGCAAATTTCACAGATTGTTTGTGTCGTTTTTGCCCGTTTTGAGAAAATCTTCCTCCTTCATCTGCAGAAGTTTACTGATTTCTCTGCAGCTCATTACCACGTATCACATCTACAGACAGACAGACAGACTGCTGGTCTCTGTGCTGATTATATAACTATACTTTCCTGTACTCAGGGTGTCAGATGAGTCGTGTTGTGGAGTCAGAAGTGTGCTGCGCTCCGGGAACATGGAGCCGAAGTCGTCTTGTTAGCGCTCGTCAACGCGGCGCCATAATCCACTTTCATGTCTGCTAATTTATTCGTAGACCTTCGTTACCTTTTTTAGTTTTTCCTCTGCAGTCCAACTCGGTGCTCGTCACTGCTGCTGTGACCCAGTTTCCTTTGTTTTATCTGACGGGGGGGAAAGTTTTTCATTCTTCAAACCCGAAGACATTTGAAAGTACTAATTCAGAGAATGCACACATGTGGTGAAATGTCATCAAATGTGCTCATCAAAATGAAGATATGCAGACGATACTGTTCAAAAGTTAGTAACCTTCTTTCTCTTCAGTCCCGAGGACACTTTCCACAAAGCGTCACCACCATGATTTCCTGCTACATGGAGCCAAAAGTTATTCATGTATTGAGTTGGTGATTTTCTCTCTGTGTTCTTGATTTTCACTTCAATATAAAGTCCTGTTCCTCTATGGAAACAAAACAATCATAGCTAGAAGTAGAGAACTCCAACATGTCTTTAGTGCAGAATAACACAGTTATAATGACATCAGATGTAAAAAAAAAAAAAAAAAAAAAGAAAGACAAAAACGCAAGTTGAATTTCTTTGAGAATTTCTTTTACAAAAATTGGCAAAAATGGAATCTATATATCCAACATGTTTCCAAGTGTCCACAAGTGTTACCAATGTAAACAAAAATGGAGGCTCAGAACTACACGTATAATGAATTATTTCAATTTTTACAGCCTCTCCTCTCCTCTCTGCTCTGTGTTCAGCAGTTCCGTCGAAGATTCACAGATTTTTTTGTCACATGACTGTTGGTCTGAGATGAATCAATCATGTCTTCATAGTTTCACTGAGGAGCTCAGAATTTAATGTTTTTAACAGAATCTGTTTAAAGCAAACAGTTTATTTGGAACAAAGTTTTAAATGAGGCATGTAGAATAAAATGTTTTTAAAGAAATATCAACATGTTTTAGCTTAGTTTCGATTTCGTTTTCTGATGGAAGCGTTTCTCACACCAGATGCGTTCAAGGACCGTGGAGAAGATGAAAATCTTACAATAATGACAGTTTTTACAGCTTCTAGCGGTGATAAACTGTGTAGTTTTGGTGATTGTTTGAAGAAAACATGCTTTTCCATCCTGCCAGAAGGTTTTGAAGTTCAGAGGGTTAATGAACACTTTGATAAATAATCCCGACAGATGGCTGAGATATTTTAAGACCATCATCCTCATGAAATCCAGGACCATCAAAATAAACTAATCAAAGGTCATTATGATATTTGTTTTTTAACACTTTCAGTTCAACGAGTATAACGTGTGACTAATATCTTCATGATAAGGGAACATTCTTAACGACGTTACGCTGAGTGGCGTAACATGTTGCCATG
The DNA here is from genome assembly GCF_027596085.1 of Anoplopoma fimbria. Classification (NCBI taxonomy): domain Eukaryota; kingdom Metazoa; phylum Chordata; class Actinopteri; order Perciformes; family Anoplopomatidae; genus Anoplopoma; species Anoplopoma fimbria. The sequence goes on from NC_072460.1 coordinate 26,295,327, forward strand.
GTTACCGCTGTCGGTCGCCTTGCAGAAAGAATGTTCTGGGTTCTTTCTCTCTGCTTGGAGTTTGCATGTTTCTCTCATAGCTTGTGTGGGCTGGTTAATCGTCTCTAATTGACTCTTAAGTGTAGGCGTGAACGGTCGTCTGTCTCCGTGTGTCAGCTCTGGATTAGCGGTTATAGCTGATGGATATCTTGCAAAGTCTCAATTAATGTTCTTATTTCATATGTTTTCCCGATGATATCCACTCTGGCAATACGATATCTGCTCATAAAGCATTATTAAACTTTATATTTCTGCACTCAGAGCACCGGGTTGACATGTTAGAGAAAGAATGTCTGTTTGCTCATGTGTTGAAAAAGTTAATGGTCCAATAATTTGGTCAAGATTTTTCCATATTTTAAGGGGCGTTTCTTCCAAATATATGTTTTTCAATTTCTGAGATGGTCCTTTGGTGACCAGAGGTGAGATGTTGAACACACAGGAAGTATTTTTTGTGTGATAACGAAGTAGAACATCTAATTAAAAATTGACTTTTCCCTCTTGATCATCCCAATGTGTTGTGTTCATGGGACACTTAAAAATGGGAAAACTTTTATAGATCATAAATGTGACACAATACAAAAAAAAACTAGTCTCTCAAAACACCCTTGAACATCCACAGGATTATTAGACGAGGTTAAGGGGGACAAACGGGTCAAACAAACACAGACTTTCACCCAGGAGACCGCTGTTCATGTCCCATGTGTAACCAAGTCAATGTTGATTTATTTAAACATTGTTTTGTTACGTAACTTATGAACTTAACTAACGCCACATACTCCAAAACCATTTGGAGGTATGACCTAAACCCAACAGGAAGTTGGCCATTTTGAATTTTATGACGTTTTATTTTTATTACCATTTCAAGGAGCTGTACTTTAACGATCTTCTCCTAGAGATTAAACCCGATTGACTTCAAATTCTGTCCGTTTGATCTTGAGACCTTTGCACTTACAAAATTATCAAAAAAAACACTTATTTTAACCCAAACCACGATCTTTTCCTCAACTCCTTTTGTTGCAAGTAAACCTAAGTAAACCTACTTGGAAGTTTATTTTGAAAAGGCACTAAAGAAACGATCAAGCCGTCCCTGACACGTCCAAAACATGGCGCTAGAGGAGTTTCGTAGAGCATCATAGTTTAAAGATTAGAAACACTAAGTTGGTTGATCACGATCTCATACTGACAGAAGCATAAACGTCATATTTACTCTTTTCTTTCCTCTTGAAATCAATTTTTTTCATCAGAAAACTCTCAGATGAGATATTAATTTACAGCAGGATATGAATGGGCACAGTGCGACTGCTATCGGTTACCGTGGCAACGGTCATTGTGATGCTGCTGCAAAAGTGCGAGAACGAAAGGGTTCATACACACACACACACACACACGCACACAGACACACACACACACACACACACACTCCCCTCTACTCGTGCTTCTTCTTCTTCCTCCTCTTCTCCTCTTTAATCGCTGTTATCTTTTATTTCCAGTCATTTGCTGTTTTATTCTTGATTATGGAATCTTTCTCTGTGTCTCATGATGTAAATATACAGATAGTCATTCTTCAGTCTGTTGACTTTATTCTTATGTAAATTATTTAAAAAAAATAGATTGAACATGGATGATAAACAATATATTATAAAAAGTTATGAAATACAAAATAAATCTATTATCCACTGCAAACGATGAGAATGTATCTGATGATGATGATGATGATGATGATGATGATGATGATGATGATGATGATGGAGGCGATGATGATTGTTTCTGTGCGATGATTAACAACTGATGATGTCATGACGATGACTGTGATAAAGGTCAACGATGATGTTGATGATGATGGTGGTGAATGATGAAGATTAAGATTAAAAACTCCTATGATTCTAAAGAAAAGATTCGTCAAACCTGTTTTGTTCTTTTTCTTTGTTCTCATTAAGTCTCTGACTTCGCTGTGATGTCATCGCATTCAACCAATCAGCAAACACGAGAGGTTTGATGGTTCAGAAATGTTCATCAATCTGTATTTATCTATAATTTTAAGAAAAATCTGTGAAATAACCGTTTTTCTCTGCAGAACAAAGTTTTTGAAGGTGTTGGGTTGAAATCTTTTGGGACAAATCTATAAAAATAACGTGTTTTTTTCCTCAGAAGAACTTTTAATGCTGCAAGTGTTTCATTGAAATCATTTAGAAAAAATCTGTACATTTATTGTTTTTGTAATTTATTTAAAATAAGACATAACATAAATGATGCAGTTTTGTTGGGAACCATTTTACTGTTTTTATGTGTTTTTATACTATTTTTTTTACAGTGAAGTTTTCCCCCTTTTTGTAGGTCATTTTGCACTAAGTAGTACACAGAACAGATGAGGTAATGACATACAATACTAAAAGAAATATAGATGAAACAAGACAGAAAAAAACAAAGCGTAACAAGATCAAATAAAATAAAAGTAAAATTAAATTAAATGAGATAAAATAAGATAATTAATTTAATTACATATATATTTATTTATTTATTTGTCAGAATTAAAATATACTACAGTGTGTTCATGGTGATGTTTGACCTTTTAGAAAAGATGTATTATCTCAGCATTGTTTAATTTACCCAGGTCACATATTTACTTTATGTTACCTGGCAGTCAATATGTTAAAATCACTGAGCTGCACCTCCTATACGCTGATGATATCCTCCTTGAAACCTTAAACCTCCAAAATTTGGTGACAATACTTTAAACATTGATATCATCACAGTGGCTGTATGGATTTTCACCATTCTAACTGCATTTGAAACGTCCAACTCCCTTCATTCTTCTGCACGTTTAACCCCGAATTTAGCCCTCACTGATCTCTTACAATGTTAGTTTATATCAAGAGAGATTATCGATTCTAGACCAAATCAAAACAGAATAAGAGCAACATGAACAACTTTGAGAGGACGTAGCTCTGGGATTATTTGACCAGAAGAAAAATACAGAACATCACCACATTAATCCTTTAAAGGTCTCTGATATTGTTTTTGTATCCTGAACTATTGATAAATATATAAAATATAATTTAAGAGCAAACGTTAAAGAATTTAAAAATCAGTGTTTGAATCCTGCACTCAAACCGTCCTGTTATGTCAGAGTGAAGCCGTGGTCAATTAAGGGGAGGAGGAAGAGAGCGAGGGATAATTTGATTAAAGGCTTAGTGAGTGAGAAAAGGAGGAAGAGGAGGAGGAGGAGGAGGCTCTCAGGTCTGCAGAGGGAAACACACTTCAGCACTTTTTTCCCCTCTCTCTCTCTCTCTCTCTCTCTCTCTCTCTCTCTTTTCTCTCTCTCTCTTGGCCGAGGGATGAAATTGGATTTTCAACAACCTGACTGGAATTCAAACACTTTCTTATGGACCTTTAAGAACCCTGCCGACGGGGAACAGGAAGTAGGAAGTACAGAAGCCAGGAAGTACCATGAGGAACAAGGGGTCAGCTTTAGATCACATAAACCCCCCCTTTACTTGCACTTGAACTCTTTATCGGACTCATTTTTGCGTCTATGTGATCATTTCTATGTACCGACTCACTGAGCTGACCGACACAGGCTATCGTTAGCGTGCTAATCTGTAGCTCAGAAGTGATTGACAGGACTGGAGGTGAAACTGGGAATTAAAAGTAGATAAAGAGAAGGTAGCTTCTTCTCCCTCCAGCTTCACTTCTGTTCTCAGTTGCTTGAAAGAGATTTCATTAAACGCTTTTACCTGCTAAGGATGAAGCTAATCTGTTAGCCGGGAGCTAACGAGGAGGACGGAGGGGAAACGGGGCCATAAATAGTCTTATTGAGAGCGAGTCCCTGCTTCTAGTGTTTCTGCCTTTGAGGGAATCTGAATCCGTTTAAACAAACAAGGTTTCCTGTGAGATGAGTTTATCTGCTAGCGAGGGATCTAATCTGTAGCCGGGAGCTACCGCAGCTTCCCACAGGGATTAAACTCTTTTAGCTTGTTAGCCTACTGACTCACTGGGCGTCTGGCAGCGAGAGCTGTCGACAGAGAAGTCAGATGTTTCTGAGTCTGGTTTCTAGTCTTCTGCCATTTGGCATTTAATGTTGTGGGTCAAACGTCCGTCCTACCTTTGCATTCAGCCAAAATGCCATCGAAGCCTTGTTGAACCCGTATTGATCCACACTCATGTATATGAATATGTGTGGATCGGCCTGCAGAGGAAGTGACACGTTTCTGGACGTTTCCTGAACTGTGAAAGTCCTTCGCAGCTCAACATTGAGTTCCTTCTGTGCGTTGAATCTCCAGGTATTGATCCGTTGGGGTCAGTTCAGGTGTGAAGGTCAGCTGTAGTCCACGTGGTTAATATTAGATTACAGTCACTTCATATTCTGCTGTTTTTTTCATATTCAGTTATTTGACTAACTGATTGAGAAACTGAAAAACTTGCCGTCGGGCTGCAACTAAAGATTATTTACCGTATATATTAATCCTGCCAATTAGTTTTTGGATTAATCCATTGTTATCGTTGTTATTATTTTGTCATTAGGATGTCAGAAAATCTTTAAAAGATCTACAAACTGCTTGTCATGATTAAAAAACTGAAGATATCTAATTTATTAACATTAATGACAAAGAAAATCACATTTCAGAAGCTTGAACCACCATGTGTAGGATATTATATGAAAAGTGTCTGAAACTATTAATCAATTATAGGAGAATAGTTTTAAGAAAGAGGACAAAAGCTAAAAATGTAAAAACATAAATAAATACCAAACTCAAATTGCAAAAGATAATATTTGGCATGTTAACAATTTATGGACCAAAAATTGCGCCACTGAGCAGAAAAAAGTGGAAAAAGCCAAATGTAATATGTAAATTATGAAAATTAAAATCTGTTTGTTTAATTAATATAGATTAAGCATAAAAACATTTCCAAAATGTTCTCTATTCTTTGTGAAATATCTAAATTAAAAGTCACGAGATCATTGAATTTTTATTATAATAAAACGTCTAAAAATGCTGCATGTTTTAGTGACTTTATTTGAACTATTTTCAGAGGCATGAAGAGGTAAAAGAGTTTTTTTATTCTCTCACTTCCTGTAAAATAATTTCACGACCCGTCTGGTTTGGAGCCGCTGAGCAGCAGCTCTCTGGGGAAAAACAAACAAAATAATTTATTCATAGTTCACCTTTCATACTAAAAGGTTTTTGCTTCACAACAGTGAAAATGAAAAAAAAGTCTGTTGCAGCTGCAGACTGAACCCTGAGAGGCCGACGGCCGCGGTGGCTCTACGGGTTTCAGGATCATTATCTCAACACGGAGACTTAATCGTGTCGTTACCTGGAGATATTTTCTGAAACTGTAATTACAGTTAATCTGTTCAAGCGGGGACAGAATCTGAATCCTCTACTTCTCTCTTTGCTGGAGGTATAATTAAAAATGTTTTGAAGACGTTTGAAACATTTTGTGAAATATTTTACAGACATAATGATATAATTATATATTAATTTAAGAGTAAATGAGCAGCAATCCAAGAAAGAAAACTGTAAGAGTAAAAACAAAAAAATATTATTTTGTCAGATTTCATTAATCAGCAAATTATCTTTGTCATTAAGTTTGTTTAAAAAATAGAAATTAGTGACAAAAGCCTCCAGAACAAACAGTTAAACAACCTAAATGTTCACATTGCAAAGATATGAAGAGTAGACGACCGCAAAGCAGCTCAAATGTTCAAGTTTTAAAGCAAGAGGTGCTCTTACTTTGTATATGAAAACATTGCCATGCGTAAGGACATTTAAATGACTCTATGTTTGGAGCGACTGACTGACAGACAATGTTTTTCGGTTGTTAACTCTGTGATCAACTGACTGAGTCGACGTCGTCTGACTGAGTCTCTTCGTCTCTGCAGCCTGAAGCTGCTGGAAGTAAAACCAGCCTGCTGAGCCTCCACATGTTGGTGTTTCTATTTCCCTCCTCAAGGAGAGAGACTAAACACGGAGCATCTCCAGGGGGGAGGCATGGAGACGAGAGGGTTTTCAAAGAGGAAACCAACAGCAACCAACAAAACACACCTGAAGAACTTTATTTAAAAACAGTCTGTTCATCATATGGGAGGAGGCTTTTTTCAAATTCTTCAGAAGGTGGCGTTTTATTTTGAAAGGGGATGCATGAAAAACCTCCACAAAGACAACTTTTATTCATATTTAGCTCTGAGGTGAATCTATTCTTTTATTACAGCAGTGAGACAGTTTTTGTTCCCTAAAAAACACTTCTACAACCTTCTTTCTCATCGGCCAAAGGAGAGCTGATTGGTTGATGAGTGACATGTGAACAGTCCTGACAGACTGAAACTGGCTCAGTTCATCTGACAGGAAGTACAAAAAACAGACCAGGAGCGTGGGTGTGTCACTTAAAAAAACCTGATGACAGGACGACGGGTCAGTGATGTCATCAAACTGCGACCCTGCAGAAGTTCAACTGGAAGCAGAAGGCAGTGGATTCTGAGGATCAGCGGGATGTTCGGCGTGCCGGCCTTGTGTGACCTTTGCCCTCCGTGTTGTCTGCGCTCCTCTGGGACCTGGTCGCCGCTCCGCAGGTAGGAGAGCACCTGGACCGACCTCTGACCTCTGAGGGCCTTACCTTTGACCTGCTGTGACCTCAGCGGTTCAACTTCCTCTTCCTCCACTTTTCCTTTCCTCTTCCTGTTCTCTTTGGTTTTCTTTTGACTGCTGTATTTCCTCTTTTCCTTTGATGAGATAAGATAGCTTCATTTATTCATCCCGAAGGAAATTCTTGTGATAGAGTTTCATTAAAAATCACGACAGAAGAATAACAAAAAACAATAGAATAAAAATATATACATGTATGAACAATAGAAAATAAACTATTAAGTGTTGAAGAAATAATAATAATAGAAAACACAATAGCAATAAGAGTAAGGTAAATAAATTAATTTTAAAAAATCAACTAAAATAGAAAAAGTTAAATACAACAACAAAGATTAATACAGAGTGTAAAATACAGATTACAAATAAAACAAATAAAGTAAATAAGATAGTAATGTCAGTGTCTAATGGAAGATAAAATAGAAAAGTAATATTGATCATTATTATATTGTTAAACATACTGAAAAAGTAGTAAAAAGTTATACTGCACTTTAATTAATTAAAAATATATTTATATTTATTGCACATGAAATTGAAATCATTGCATGTTGTTGAAAAAAAAAATGAAGACAGTAGAAAAGGAGCGAGAGAGGGATGTTTGTTTATTTGCAACTTTGTTACAGAGCCGTCAACAAACAAGGAATTAGGAGTAGTAGAGGAAGAGTGAAGGAGGTAGAGGAGGAAAAGTCTGGAGAAGGAACGGAAGAAGAAAACTTTGTTGTGGATATCGAGGAAAATGAGGATGTGGAGGAGGAAAAGAGAAAAGGATGGACTAGAAGGATGAAAGGGTAGAGTGAAGGAGAGGAAGACCTAGAAGAGGAGGAGGTAGAGGAGGAGAAAATAAAGGATGTATAGGTCAGGAGGAAGATGATAGAGAAGTGAAGGAGAAGGATCTACATGAATACAGTCTTTTCAAAATAAACTTCACAGGAAACATCTTAGTTAGGTTTAAGAAAAGATCATGAAATACTTAGTTAGGTTAAATTATATATTTATAATTTATCATCTTCCGAAATTGCATATCTTTTTCTTTAGACTGTGTTCTGACAATGCTGTTTCTGATTTCTTAGGCCCTCTCTGTGGGGCGTTCTCACCATCTTCATACTCATGATCACGTGGATAACGTATGATTTGATTTCATTGGATACCTACGAATTACGGTGCTTTCATTTTCGTAGGTAAAAAAAGCTTCAAAGCTTTATGAGAAGAATCCTGATGGATGGAGGAGAGAAAATCCTGTTTGTGCTGAGTGTTCCTGTGAACAGGCCGCAGCATTCACAGTCTGCAGTCTCATTACAGAGGCTGACAGTCCAAACCCACAACCACACCTGTCACTGAGTCTCTCTCTCTCTCTCTCTATATATATATATATATATATATATATATATACATAGGCATGCATGCTAATTGGCCTGCAGCACACATCTTAAGTGACCATGTGACGATGATGCACGCATAAATTAGCAGCAAGAAACGCGTGTCTGTACATTCAGGGGTGTGTCGCTGTAGAAATCAGAGGAGATTGTGAAGCTGCCAGCTGCTCCGGCGTGAGCTGCATGTGGAAGGGGGAGAGGGGGAGGGGGGGGGGGAGAGGGGGGGATGCAGGAAGTGAAGGAGAAGACGAGTTAATGAGAGGAAGATGTGAATGTGTGCAGAAAGAGAGAGAGAGAGAAAACGGGCGAGCGATGGGGAGCTGTTAGATGTTTGTCAAAGAAGATGTGTGCATGTTTGCTGCCTCGGACCAGTGTGTGTGTGTGTGTGTGTGTGTGTGTGTGTGTGTGTGTGTGTGTGTGTGTGTGTGTGTGAATGGCTGAGTGACTGACAGTGTGTGCACCGGAGAGTGAAAAAGTGCACACACACACATTCAGACACGTGGAGAGGAGAGGCTGTCAAGAAAGCAACCATGCATCTCCATAGAGAATACACCCAGAGAGAGGGGGGGGGAGGAGGATGGGGGGGGGGGTGAAGAAAGAGAGGAAGAAAAGGAGGACAGAGGTTAAATTGAAAGAAAAGGCAAAGATGGAGAGGAAGGGAGGGAGGTAGGGAGGAGGAGGAGGAGTTGGGGGAGTGGCTGGGCGAGAGAGGTAGACAAAGCAAGGGAGGAGGTGAGAGAGAGAGAGAGAGAGAGAGGAGTATAGGGAGGGCAGGCTCTAGAAAAAGAAGCAGAAGAAGAAGAAGAAGGAGGAGGAGACAGGGCGAGCGAGTGACAGAGAGAGAGAGAGAGGTGTGTGAAGGTGTGTGTGTTTTAGTCTCTCCAGTGTAAATGAATGGAAGGCGTCTCCATTGTCTTCACAACGGTAAGAAGCTCCACCGCCGCTCAGCATCTGTGTGTGTGTGTGTGTGTGTGTGTGTGTGTGTGTGTGTGTGTGTGTGTGTGTGTGTGTGTGTGTGTGTGTGTGTGTGTGTGTGTGACAACTTCAAGTTCATTATGCTTGTCATTCCTGCACACTCATGTGTTTTGTGTGTGTGTGTTTCAAATACAGGATGTACTTCAGGTGTGATTCTGTGTAGTTGAGTGTGCTGCATGAGGTTTAAGTGTAGTAGTGTGTGTGTGTGTGTGTGTGTGTGTGTGTGTGTGTGTGTGTGTGTGTGTGTGTGTGTGTGTGTGTGTGTGTGTGTGTGTGTGTGTGTGTGTTTCTGTTCCCCTTTTGAGCGACATCCTGACACAGCATCATTTAAAGGGACAGTGTGAAGGATTTAGGGGTATATAATGTTCATGAGGATGTTTTCTTTATCGTATAAACACCTGAAACTAAGAATTATTGTTTTATTAGTCAGCTTAGAAAGAGTCCTTTATATCTACATATGGAGCAGGTCGTCTTCATGGAGTCCGCCATGTTTCTACGGTGGCCCAGAATGGACAAACCAAACACTGGCTCTAGAGAGAGACTTTTACGTAGTTACCACAGACTGTACGTAAGAAGTGGACGTAGAAATTGTGACGTCACTCATCGGTTTGTTGACTGACGATTTGAAGTCTCGAGTTCGACGATTTGGCCGTCGCCATCTTGTTTATTCGCAACCAGTGAACAGGAAGTGACCATATATGGACTGAGGAGGAGTGACGTAGAGACGCCGTATACGTCTCTGGTGTGGACCTGTCAATCAGTGTGTAGCCCCGCCCTAAAGCATCCCCTGCTTTATGGTCTGTTTGACTCTAAATGGAGCATCATTTACTAAATGAACATCATGCTGTATTGAAGAAGACTTGAAACTAGAGATTGAGACCATAAACTCATGTTTACAATGTTTACTGAGGGAATAAATCAAGAGAGAAGTAGAGTCATTTTCTCATAGACTTCTATACAACCAGAGGAGTCGCCCCCTGGTGGACAGGAGAGAGAATGCAGCTTTAACACATGAAGCATTGACTTCACTCGGCAACACGAAAAAATTACAAAAAACTCGCCTTCTAATATTATATGTCTGGGGCTTTTATTGTGAAAAATGAGAGAAGAAGGAAGGGATCTGGTGTGTGCAACCTTTGTCAAGGTTGAAAGGAGTAATAAAGTTTGCTGTCTTGGTTCAAACTAACTAGCCTCTGCTTTGTTTTTCATAAATATAGATGTGCAATCATTGGTTAGTGGTTTAAATTGTTGTGCAAAAGTTAAGAAAAATCAACCTTGTATATTTTTGTTCTTTGTGCCAGAACGCATGACAAAATCAATAGTCGAAAATATACGTTGACGTGGGTAAGTTTTTAGATGTAGATTAAGGTTAGGATTGGGTTTAGGCTAAAGAAAGACTCCGATCTGGACTAAGTTTAGGATAAAGGATAGAGAAGCATTTAGGATGAGTTTGGAAAGGTTATAATGAGCATCAGGGTTAGGTTCATTTTAGAGGTTAAAAAGGTTTGAGGTTCATGATGGGATTATCAGGTCTGGTAGAGGACAGGACGAGGTTGAGGCGGAGGTCAGATGAAGGTTAAGGTGCAGCTGTGATGGGCAGCTGCTGAGGAACGCATGTTTTCTCTGAGTGTCCTCAGAAGTGTGCTTCCTCCTTCCTCCTCTCTCGTGTGAAGCAGCGGCTGAATACATTTGCAACTCGTTTTAAATCAAACATGAATCTGTGTTAAATACTGCAAACACACACAGAGGAGCAGCTCTACTTCTTCTTCCTCCTCTGCAACCGAGGAAGGTCGAGCTGTGCTGTAGGGGCTGGGAGCAGACCAGTAACACCAGTACACTGGAGCAACTGGGGCATGAAGAGACATTTGTCTGTTCTGCCGTCGTGCATCATTCATGTTTTCTTCGGATCCTTTGAGAGGGAATTTTTCTCCTCCTCTGTCAGACAAAGACGATGATGTGACAGAAGTGAAGGTCCCAGATTTCAATCAGCTTCTAAACCATCGAGCCACAGCAGAGCACGATGACACGAATATCATACTGAATATTATACTGAATATTATATCTGAATATTATACTGAATATTATACTGAATATTATACTGAATATTATACTGAATATTATTCTGAATATTATTCTGAATATTATTTAAATATTATATTAAATATTATACTGAATATATACTGAATATTATTCTGAATATTATTCTGAATATTATACTGAATATTATACTAGATATTATTCTAAATATTATATTAAATATTATATTAAATATTATAAATATTATTCTGAATATTACTGAATATTATACTGAATATTATACTAGATATTATACTAGATATTATTCTAAATATTATTCTAAATATTATACTGAATATTATACTGAATATTATGTTGATATTACACTGAATATTATACTAGATATTATTCTAAATATTATACTGAATATTATACTAGATATTATTCTAAATACTAGATATTATTCTAAATATTATATTAAATATTATATATACTAAATATTATTATACTGAATATTATACTAGATATTATTCTAAATATTATACTGAATATAATATTATACTAAATATTATATTAAATATTATAAATATTATACTGAATATTATACTAAATATTACTGAATAATATAAATATACTAAATATTACACTAAATATTATACTAAATATTATATTAAATATTATACTAGATATTATATTTAATATTGTACTAAATTTTATCCTAAATATTATTCTAAATAGTTACCTTCAAACATGTTTAAATCACTGATTTTATTGTAGTTACATTGCAACTTTCTTGAGCATTAAATGAAAGTTTCTTGCTATAAAAACATGCAGACTGTATTTCACTAAAACAACAAGCCGTTCTCATATAACAAGAAAATGTTCCCGCTTTAACAAGATCTAACTGATTTGTAATGTTATAAAGATCGGTTTCTTATTATTAGGTGCAAAATTGTTCAGTTTAAACAAGCAACATTTCTTGTTTAAGACCTTATTCTGTTATATAACGAAACTTTCTTGGGCATGAAATCAAAGTTTCGCGCTATAAAAAATGCAGAACTTATCTCAATAAAACAACAAGTTCTTCTCATTATAGCAAGAAAACTTGGTGTGTTAAATGTTTATACATTGTTAAAACTAAAAGAAGCTCCAGGCAGTGCTCCAAGAGAGTTTATTCGAATACTTTTATGTGAAATTTATTTGGTAATGCTTGATTTGAAAAGTTTACCTTGTGGTGCGTTCAATTGCCGTTGGTAAACTTCTCCATCAAAGACTTTTGAGTGATGCTTTTGTAGTAAATGATATCAGTTCTGCAGGCAGAGCTGGTTCAGGATGTGAACTTGGGTTCCTTTGTCTGTTAATGTCTGCTGGATAAAGTTAATTAAACGGTTTACAAGTGAAAAGAATAATCTCAAAATCAATCACGATGTTATGTGGAAACAATGGAAGTTATCTGATCTCACTTCTTTGTTGTCATCGGGAGAAAAGCCTGCATGTTTCCTACACAACTCTGAATATACGATGTTATAATGAGGCGTGTTATTACGTCGTTAAGTCAGTTAGCAAACATAAAGTGTCGTACCGACACCTGGAGGATGTTGGAACCCGACAGATGTATACATCAGCCATGTTGGTACAAAACGCCTGCTCGCTGCTTTGCTCCGGTTGTTTCTGCTGATTTGAATCAAGCGCACCTGAACTAGGTCAGACGAACTGTGGAGCTTCACGCCTACGCTGTTAAAAAAGGGAGGCATCTTTTCATCACGTCAGAGGCTTATTGGTGCAGAACAAGTTTCCTGTTTCATTTGTGGAATCATCATTTCAGCATCTGTGTGTCGAGGACAGATTTGAACCTCTTAATCTTTCTTGATTAACAAAAAAAATGCACGGAGGTCTGAACACGGCAGAAAAGAAACGTTATGTAGAGGATGTATCATTCACTGAATTTATTCACCCATTGATTTGTGAATTGATGTTTTGGAGCCTCGAGTTCAGCAATTTCGCCGCCGCCATCTTGTTTTTCTGCAACCAGTGAACAGGAAGTGACCTTATATGGACTGAGGAGGAGTGACGTAGAGACGCCGTATACGTCTCTGGTGTCGACCTGTCAATCAGTGTGTAGCCCCGCCCTAAAGCATCCCCTGCTTTATGGTCTGTTTGACTCTAAATGGAGCATCATTTACTAAATGAACATCATGCTGTATTGAAGAAGACTTGAAACTAGAGATTGAGACCATAAACTCATGTTTACAATGTTTACTGAGGGAATAAATCAAGAGAGAAGTAGAGTCATTTTCTCATAGACTTCTATACAACCAGAGGAGTCACCCCCTGCTGGACAGGAGAGAGAATGCAGCTTTAAGAAACTTCCTCATTGGTTTCATTGGGCATAACCGGAGGTTTCCATCTTCCTTTAGCACATACTATGTTGAAAAGTTTACTTTTTTTATACTTACTTAAAACGTTGAACAAGCACAAAAACATAAAATATGGACCAAAATTTTTTTTTCAGTCACTTGACCTTCATCAGGGTAAACGTTTGACAAAAGAGAATCCCACAGATTATAACGGACATCGAACAGAACCTCAACTGAACTCATCACAGTCCATTCACAGATTTGTTTCAGGCTTTTAAGAAACAAAAAAAAAAAAACAGCGTCAGGCGGCTGCAAAGTAGCAAAGGCATGAATTATCCAAACTCAGAAAGGTCAACACAAAGGCACGGACTGTTCCTGCAGAGCCAAACTAAAGCAAAGAAGTTGTATTAGATTTCCATTTTAATCACTAGTGTTGCTGGAAAATAGCAGAGATTTCTTACTAATTGATAAAAATCCCATGAGGGGGTGAGATAGATAATATTTTGGGAAATGCATTTCACAAATCTATGCAGACAGCAATATAAATACATATGCAAGTTTCTTTTCCCACATCTAATATTCTTTAAAAAAAAAAATGTGTGTGATGATGGCATCTCTCTCGTTATTGCCCTGTGATTCATCAGAGAAAGGTAGCAGACGTTCTACTGTGAGGGGAATTCTAAGGTTTTTGAGAATGTTCCAACATTTGATCCATTTCATCAGTGTTTCCTCTTTATTCATTTGGCTGCAGTCTACCCCCAGCAGAACTGCAGAGGGGGGGATGTAAATGCAATGAAATATTCATAACTTGACCTATTTGTTAAGCGACTCACCTAGAAAACAAAAACAAAAACGTCATATTCCAGCACACATGTCAATAAATCATAATCATCCAACATCTCTATCTTCATTTGTTTTATTATCTTTTTTTTTAAGTTTCTCTGAATCTCATATAATTAGCCTTTTCCTGAATTCATATGGAAATGCTGAAATGTTTTGTTCTGCATTCCATTACTGTTAATTTTGAGGACAGAACTTTGTGGAGAGAATAGGCAACGTCCCAAAAATAAGCCTTGTCCCGTCGGGGCGACGGTGAAGTGAAGTGAGGTGTTAAGACACTAAAGTGCACCACCGCTCAATTATTTAGACCAGCGAGCTGCTGGGATGTTTGCCGCTGAGCCGTCGTAGCTAGCAGGACAGCCGGGGGGGCAGAAACAAGGGACCTGTAATTTTTATGGAAAGATGTTCATCATGTCTCCCTGGTCTGTTCGGGTCTTTATTAGATCACAAGATTTGCTTTCTGTGGCTGCAGCAGCTGTGAGAGTTGTTGCTGGAATAGCTGGAATATTTTGACCTAATAACCAAGATATGAAGTGAACAGGTCATCTTACAGTTGAAAAGTAAACTCGTCGGTACTCTTGGTGGATAACTATGTAGACTAATGATGACACTGTTTCTTAATGACATTTAACACGTATTTGGCATTAATATCTATTGATTAATATCAGCTATGTATTGATTGGCTCTGATATTGATAATGTTGAGTGCTATTCTTTGGCTAGTATCACTTCATCGGCTGTCTGGAAATGTTGCATTTTTGCTTTTGCTAGCTGTTATAAACATAACACTGAACCACAACATGTTGGCTCCAGTTCCTCTGGTCCCAGTGGAGGTTTATGAACTGCCCAGTATAGTCTGACTGGGTCGGACGGCTGCTTTGAACTGAACCATGACATAACAGTAAACTGAGACTTGAATGTTTCCTTAATGAACTTACACTGTCAGGAACTCTACACAGCTAGCGGGGCAGAAGCCAGTAACAGTATTAGTGAAGGATGCTGAGGCTTGTAGTCTTGCATCTTCATCCACACACACACACACACACACACACACACACACACACACACACACACACACACACACACACACACACACACACACACGCACACATCCTTCAAACCTAAACTATAAATGTGAAGCCTGACGCTGCACAACTGTCTGCTGTCTGGGTAAATGATGGGAGAGAGAAAGGGTGAGTGTCAGCGGGCGAGTGAGAGAGAATGACAGTGACAGGAAGCGAGAGACAGAGATACAAATTGATGAAAAGGGAGAACATGAACTGAAAAACCCACTTTATCACATCAAAGTGCTGTGTGATACATTTTAAACACCAGTATATCATTGCCCAATGAAATGCTACCTTGGCATAATGAAGAAATGTGAGCATGATGGGGGGGGGGGGGGTTCTAATATTTCTCCTGACTCATCAGAAGACCACATTTCCCATCAACCCTCTAACTTTTGCTTTGTTTGGGTTTGTACTTAGTGAGGGAATTAGAGTCAGTGTCATCAGTAACCAGACCATCAGAGAGAAGATCGTCTGTTTCTATAAAGTTATTCTTAAAGCTCGTCATCGGAGCCACCGGGTCGGATTCTGGAGAAACCAGATGAAATCATGAAGGTTCACCAGAAACTCCTTCAGACCAGACTCCAGCAGAGACCAGTCCACCGTGGACAGACCCAGATCCAGCAGAGACCAGTCCACCGTGGACAGACCCAGATCCAGCAGAGACCGTCAGACCCTGCTGCAGTAAAATGTGAGGTTTTCTGAAGGGACTCTGGTGCTCAGAAACACTACCATTTTTGTCCACAAGGACCGCCAAAATCAACGCAAAATGAAAGTTCCTCATTGTTACTCTTTTAACATATTTCTAACCACATCCTCAACAACATCGTCCACTTTCTCTGTTTTTTATAAATACGTTAAGGACCGACACATCCTTCATGCGTTCAAGTTACTAGATGCCTCATTTTGAGCAGAGCCTAGCTAGCTGTTTTCCCCTGCTTTCAGTCTTTATGCTAAGCTAGGCTAACCACGTCCTGACTCCAGCTTAACACACAGACATGAGACTGATATCCATCCGAACATCTCAATCTCTGAAAAAAAAGGTTGAACTTAAAGCATGAATACCAAGTTCAGTTTAGTCATTTTCCAAAAGCATTTCCCAGCAGGAGGTAGCTTTTAATATGATCTCACGTTGTCGCACATTGCCAGCAGAAATTTGAATACTGACAGACACTTAATCTTTTTAAGAGTTATCACAAAGGTGGAGCCTGCAGCATCACATTCCCACTGATGTATGAAACTCAAGCCTCACGTCTGCTGTTTCTAACAAAACCTGAACATTTTGTAAGAGAGTGTAATCTTTACTGAGACTCAACTGTTTTACAGGAAAAAGATTGTTATTATAACATCTGAATTTGTAACCATGTGACCTCCAACAAACTACATTTCTATTCATGCAGGAAGCTGTTTATGTCTCGTCTTTTTTCAAGACTTGATTTATCTCTGCTTTGGAGAAATACGTCGACAGCTGCATCCACAAATGAAAGGAAATGAGCGAAGTCACAGAAAGCATATGTTGTGAAAAAATACTCTGACAGACGGGAAGAAAAAGAGAGAAGGATGCAGGAAACGAGATCACGAACGAGCGCAGACATGAGTGAGGCGTAAACACGGATACGTGAGAATAAAGTTGTGACTCGGGCAGAGTTTGTTCGAGGAGGAAGAGGAAGGAAAAGGACTTGAAAAATAGAGGAGAACGGGAAGAAGATAAAAGAGCAGCAGACGGGGGCGGGACAATTCTCCCGTCGCCACAAATCCTCTCAGGTTTTTTTAGACGAAGGCGGTAATTACAGAGGGATGAACCCAGAGAGAAGGAAAGAAGAGAGAGAGAGAGAGAGATGAGGTAACAGAAGAGGTGGGAGGTAAAGAGGAAGCTACACAGTGCATCAGGTGAGAGGAAAACGAGGAAGGAGAGATTTTCAGGATAACGAAAAACATATTTTAATGAAGGAGAAGGCTGCAGATACTAAACAGCTTGTTGTTGCTGCGTACAGAGTCTCTTAAAGTCTGACAGCATGATGGAAAGAACTTCACAGAGAAACAAGATGTGTTTATTTACCTTTTTATTTCACCTGACCTGCTCTGTTTGTTGTTGTGTCTAAACAAGTCTCGCTCAAGGAGAAGTCTCGTTCTGAGAGGTGACTTTGTTGCTGGAAGAAGAAGATAGAAGCGTGACAGTGAGAGTGAGAGAGGAACAGGAAAAGTATCTAAAATATGTTTAATGTTATGGCTGAATATTTTAATTGTTCTTTACAATGTGGATGAGACGTCAGATTTGAGAACGAGACTTCTCCTTCAGAGAGACACACGGTGACAAACAGAAAGGGAAAGAAAAATGTTTATTAGTCACAAAAACATGAGAAATTTGGGTCCAGGATAAAAAATGCCAAAGTCACTTTTTAGCTGGTTAGAGAGGAAGGAAGGACAGAAAAGAGAAGGAAGGAAAGAATGAAATAAGAAAATAAAGAAAGGGGATGAGAGGAAAAAGGAAATAGAAATAGAGACAGTTCATGACCAGAAAAGAGTCAGTCAGGGGAAAAGAAGACCGGAGAAGAAGAGAAAGGAGGACAGAGGAGATGAAAGGAGAGGTGTGAACTCAGAGTATTAACGCGCTTCTACACTGATGGATGACATGACAACACATACAGGTGTGTGTGTGTGTGTGTGTGTGTGTGTGTGTGTGTGTGTGTGTGTGTGTGTGTGTGTGTGTGTGTGTGTGTGTGTGTGTGTGTGTGTGTGTGTGGGTGATGTTTCTTGCCTCGCTCTTCCAGGAGGTGGTGCTGTTTCACATCCTTTTCACTGCTGTCCTCCGTATCTCAGAAGGTTGCTTTAGATTTGGGATTAATCTGAATCATGATTGTTGATGTTTACTCTGCTTATTGTTTTTTATTTGATAAATCTATTTTCTCAAAACCAGGTGTATTGCAGAGTGCATCTGTTTCTCCTCTTATGAAGTGTTTGAATGTTTCTCGTACATGTTGCACTCAGACAGACAAACGGATCTGTAGAAAGACGGATGTTCCATTAACTCACTTATTTACCCCCAGTAGAGGCTCTCTTTTGAATTCTGTCAGGGACTCATTTGTTTATTTTTTTGCCGTTTTTTCCATGATATGTATAAAACATTTTTTTTAAATGACATGTCTAAAATGTTATCAATTTACTTGATTGAGTTCGATCATCATCAGTATTTTGTGTTAACAGCTTTAATGAGAATAGTGTCTTTAGAACGAAAGAGGAAGAAAGAATGTAAGAACGAGAGAAAGTAAGAAAAAAAGAAGTGATTAGAAAGTAAAAGGAAGGAAGGAAGGAAGAAGTGAGTAAGTAAGAAAAAAGACAGATATCCTTTTATTTAATTGAGTTCATTAGCTTTAATGTTAACAGCTCTAATGACTCTAGTCAAAGTATTTTCCAAAACCTCCAAACTGTCATTGATGTATTAAAGTTATAGGAGAAAAATGTCTTTGGAAAGAAAGAGAAAAAAGTAAATAAGTAGGTAAGGAAGGAAGGAAGGAAGGAAGGAAGGAAGGAAGGAAGGAAGGAAGGAAGGAAGGAAGGAAGGAAGGAAGGAATAAGGAAGAAATAAGGAAGAAGGCAAGAAGTAAGAAAGGTCAGTAAGTTATTATAAAGTAAGTTAGTAAGTAAGTAAAGAAGTAAGAAAGAAAAAGGAAGAAAGAAAGGCCTTGAAACTTTCACTTGATAACTGTTATTATGTGACGTGAAGTTCATGGGCAGAATCATGTTCTCTGATGAATGAATTTACCCAGAATGCACTGCAAACTAGTCCTTATTTAAGTCGAGACCCAGGCAGCTTTGTGTGATTCTCTGTTACTTTGATGGAGCTTCATTCAGAGTCTCTTTGGGAGAGCGATACATGATATAAAGATTTTATTATTATTACGTTCTTTGCTGCTCTAACACAACTTTATTCTGCACACACACACACACACACACACACACACACACACACACACACACACACACACACACACACACACACCGTCGACACAAACACACATCAAAGCTCAGTGAAAAAAGCCGGTCGGAACAGGATGACCTTCTGTCCTCAGACTTCAACAGCTACCATCTGAGCTACTGACAGCTACACACACACACACACACACACACACACACACACACACACACACACACACACACACACACACACACACACACACACACACACACACACACACACAGCTCTCTCTGACCTTGGACAAGAGAACGAAGCTTTGTCTTTTCCTGTTTTTCTAAATCAGGATTCCTTCTATTTTCCTGCTGCGTTTGAGGCCCGTCAGGATTTTTGTGTTTTTTAAAGATGAACGCTTCCTGTCCTGCAGGAGGTCACAGAGACCTTGGTCCGAGTCTCTGCTGGTCTTCAGGCTTAAATGAGCTGAAAGTGATGCAGGAACCAAACCAGATCTGAGCGTTCAGAGGGCCTCTGCTCTGCTCACGCTGTGTGTTACATGTTTAGCACACACATGCAGTTCAATGTGACTAACGGTGTGTTTGAGGTTCACACGTGTATTTCTGAATGCGTCGTGACAGGAGGTTGAATGGATGTCGTGTGCAGTTCAGGGGAGTCAGAAGCAGTCGTAATTTTCAGACTCTATATCGATACATTTTTATAACATTAATGCATATGTGATTTAAATATTGTGATATTTAGTGGTGTGTATAAGAAGTGGACGTAGTCATGGTGACATCACTCACTGGTTTGTGGATGTTTTCAACCCTTGAGTTTCGTAATTTGCCGTGGCCATCTTTTTGTAAGGCGGTCGCCATCTTGTTTTTTTGCAACCAGTGAACAGGAAGTGACCATATATGGACTGAGGAGGAGTGACGTAGAGACGCCGTATACGTCTCTGGTGTCGACCTGTCAATCAGTGTGTAGCCCCGCCCTAAAGCATCCCCTGCTTTATGGTCTGTTTGACTCTAAATGGAGCATCATTTACTAAATGAACATCATGCTGTATTGAAGAAGACTTGAAACTAGAGATTGAGACCATAAACTCATGTTTACAATGTTTACTGAGGGAATAAATCAAGAGAGAAGTAGAGTCATTTTCTCATAGACTTCTATACAACCAGAGGAGTCGCCCCCTGGTGGACAGGAGAGAGAATGCAGCTTTAGGACATGAAGCTTTGGCTTCACTCTGTAGAACAGGAGGTTGCAGACTGAAACAACCATGAGATGATTATTCTAGTCTGACTTCAATCCTTCCTCTAAACGGCGAGTTTATTTTATTATCTGGAGCATCCACTCCAGAAACTTTCCTCGGACACTTTTTCCTCCAGTCTCTCCCGTGTGGTATTGACTCTCGCTGCCAGAGGGTGGAGACAAAAGTTCCACACTCCATCTTTAAGTCAATCTATGAATGAAGGACTTGAAACTGAGAGCTGGTCAGTTTAGCTTTTATCAAACAAACCGGGAGGAAGAAGTGTCTTTGTCGGGGACTATTTTCAGCGGCGGATTAATCCACATTTGGTTTTCTAGTTAGTGTTTGTATATTCTGACTCAATCCCTCATACACTGAAGGAACAACAGTGAAGCTCATCGATGTGTTGTGATGGAGAGGAGGCATCAGGCTTTGTGTTAGAAGAATCATAAATCAACAATAATCCTTTCAAGGACAATGAAGAGAGAACGGGATCAGCAGAATCTGAACGTGTGATTGTTCATGTATGTGCTTCACCTGAGGGTTCAAAGGTCAGCGGCCATGTGAGGTTCTCCTGAGAGATTTTCTTCTCCAGCTTTTGTATCTTATTTGGATTCCTAAAAGCTTATTTGCTCTTTTAATATTTAGTGGATTTCATAATAAATCCTTGAATGTTTCCCCTCCGGCTGCTCCTGTTTTTCTGTTTTGTTGAATCCACATCGTTTCCTGTAGTTTGAATAAATAAAACAGACTCCCTTAACACAGAGGCAGCAGCTCCACAAACGCATGGAATTATGGGAAAACCGATATTGGTGTTGACAGACACAGAGATGGGAGAGGTTTAACTCTCTGTCGGTGCTCTTGAAGTGCCCTTGAGCAACACGCTGAGTGGCCGTCGGGGGAACAGTGGACTGATGATTCGGAGCAGAACTGAGCTCCACGCTCAGAGTAAAGCTCTTTAAACGGTTTTTAATGGCTTTGGCTTCAGGACTGAAACAAATTACTGTCAAATGGGACCAAATTACAGGAAGAATCCACCTTAAAGTGGAACTCACGGACTGTTTGTTTAGTTTGAGTCTTTTAAAAAGCTGAATAAGTGAATGTAAACGAGTTTCAGCCATGAGACGGATCAAATTATGCAGCGAATTTTAATGTGTCAATTTACATCTTTAACCCGTCGTGTTCAGGCGGGAGACGTTCAGAAAGTACATCTAAAGCCTTCGGGCATCAACATGAGGGCGACAGATGCATGCTGGGTAAATTAATGAGATCCTACCTGATTAAATCTCCACTTTCCTCGTGTTCGTGTTGGTTTGATGTAAGTTTTTGTCTGTTGATTAGTTTTCATCAGCTGTCTCACTGTCTTTGATGTGTGCAGTTGCCATAGTAACAGATGTAACTTAGTGCTGTTCTTCTGTATAGTTTTGAGATACTTTATACTTCAACTCTTAGCTTTTGTTATATTTACTTTGAATAAAGGTTTTACATCCAATATATTATTTTAGACTGTTTACACTGTAAAAGAAGTCATAAAAATTAGCTTTACATCAATTAACAACAACACAATGATGCAGGTCGCCATCTTGTTTATTTGCAACCAGTGAACAGGAAGTGACCATATATGGACTGAGGAGGAGTGACGTAGAGACGCCGTATACGTCTCTGGTGTCGACCTGTCAATCAGTGTGTAGCCCCGCCCTAAAGCATCCCCTGCTTTATGGTCTGTTTGACTCTAAATGGAGCATCATTTACTAAATGAACATCATGCTGTATTGAAGAAGACTTGAAACTAGAGATTGAGACCATAAACTCATGTTTACAATGTTTACTGAGGGAATAAATCAAGAGAGAAGTAGAGTCATTTTCTCATAGACTTCTATACAACCAGAGGAGTCGCCCCCTGGTGGACAGCAGAGAGAATGCAGCTTTAACACAGGAAGCTTTGACTTCACTTTTCAGAACCGGAGGTTGTCTCCTGGTTATTGGATTGTTAGTTGTTGTTGTTGTTGTTCTGTACCTGCATCTCTTCTGCAGTGTGTTATGCATGTTGTCTGAACGTGGTTTCACTTTCTGCTTCAGTGTCAAACTACTTCCTGTTTCTGTTTCTGGTGGCGTCTCCTCTAATCTCCTCCGTCAGGGAGACGCAGATCCGACTCTGATCAGGAGCTCAGAGGTTTGGATTCAAAGTCTGAGAGATAAACTGAGAAAAATGTAGGAATTTAATAAAACTGACTGCTGACTGTTTGGAGGTGATCCCAGCTGCTGCACACACACACACACACACACACACACACACACACACACACACACACACACACACACACACACACACACACACACATGGCTAAGGCATCAGGTGTGCTAACATACAGTATGCACCAGTGACATGCACACACCTGCAGCCTCGTCTATACACACATTTACTCAGTGGCTAGCCCAGTGTGTGTGTGTGTGTGTGTGTGTGTGTGTGTGTGTGTGTGTGTGTGTGTGTGTGTGTGTGTGTGTGTGTGTGTGTGTGTGTGTGTGTGTGTGTGTGTGTGTGTGGTGCAGGATGGTGCTGCAGTGCATCTCCAGCAGATTACATTTCGCTCTGTTGCTGCAGACTCTCCTCAGCAGAAAAAGAAAACCCATTCGTCATTTGTTAAGAAACTTAAACGTTTTTCCTGACAAGCGCCCCCTAGTGGTCGTGTTTAGGATGACGACGATGATGAGGAAGTAGAAGATGTTATCATCGAGCCACAGAACTTGTTTTTAAACTTCTATATATATAAGAAGTGGATGTTTTCACTGTGACGTCACCCACTGGTTTGTGGACTTCAGTTTTGAAGTCTTGGTTTGGCCATTTTGGTCGTCGCCATCTTGGTTCTTTGCAACCAGAAGTGACACGAGAAGGTGGAGCTAAATTAAACCAAACCCTGAATAATGTTATCCAACTTAAAGAGTAACTTAAAACTAACCCTTTTTTTTGTTAAACAGGAATTAAATACACAGTTAATGAATCAACTGCGGTGTCCGTCTGCAGATAAGACCCTGATGATGTCATGGTGATGTCATCAGGGTCATCCCAGCTTGAGTTTTAAAACAACAGATTTACAACAGACAGCCTGCGTTACAGTGAAAGTGTGGAGTTTAAAATACGTGTTAGTTGACCAGACATGGAAGGTCTGATAATAAAAAGATACTCGTATTAGTTGTTGCACTTTGTTTACTGCACTTATCCTATTCGTAGTAGTTTGTAGCACTTACTATATTCGTATTAGTCTGTTGCAATTATTGTTTTCGTAGTAATTTGCCTCTGCACTATACTTTTGCTCTGGTTTATGCTTTAAGATGCTTGTTTAAGAAAGGAGATGCACTTATGACTTCTGGTGACTAGTAGTTCTCTTGAATACCTATGTTGAATACACTTCCTGTAAGTCGCTTTGGATAAAAGCGTCTGCTAAATGACTGTAATGTAATGTAATGTAATGTAATACTGCATTGGATTGTGGGTAATGTAGGATGTTGTGTTTTTTGGAGTTTGACCCGTACGAAAGACTAAACGTGAGGATCACTTGTCCTCTGTGGACTCTGGGGTCAAATATCTCAGCAACTATTGGATGGATTTCCAGGATATATTCATGCTCCCCTCAGGATGAACCCTCATGACTTATGATTATTATGATCATCAGGTCAACACGTTCATTTTTATAACCGAACGCCTGCAGATGTAAAGACCTTCGTCATCCATCAGTCATATAAGCTAATGTTAGCATGCTAACACGCTAAACGAAGACGGTGAACATTATACCTGCTAAACGCTGTGTGTGTGTGTGTGTGTGTGTGTGTGTGTGTGTGTGTGTGTGTGTGTGTGTGTGTGTGTGTGTGTGTGTATAATATTAATTTGTTACCATAAATGTGTGTGTGTTACTTTTATTTTAAATCTCTCTCTCCTCCAGAAATATTTGTTACGCTGCATTTTCCTCCCAAGCTGTGTGTGTGTGTGTGTGTGTGTGTGTGTGTGTGTGTGTGTGTGTGTGTGTGTGTGTGTGTGTGTGTGTGTGTGTGTGTGTGTTGCATTCCTCTCCATATGCTTCTGATCCCCGGCCCCTCCCACATGCTAAAATCAGTGACAGCGTGAAACCTGCGTTGTCATAGCAACACCTCACTTGACTCCTGCTCTCCTCTTCCCCTCCTGTTACACGGCAACCGTCTCCAAGCAACATCCTCCTCTCCTCTCCCTCTCTCTCTCTCTCCTCCCTTTCCCCCTCTCTCTCCTCTCATCCTCCTCCCTCTTCTCCTCCTTTCCTCCCCCTCTCCCCTCTCCCTCTCTCCTCTCTCTCTCTCCTCTCTCTCTCTCTCCCTAACTCTCTCTCTCTCTCTCCCTCTCTCTCTCTCTCCCCCTCTCTCTCTCTCCCCTCTCTCTCCCTCTCTCTCTCTCTCTCTCTCTCTCTCTCCTCTCTCTTACTCTCTCTCTCTCTCTCTCTCTCTTTCCTCTCTCTCCCTCTCTCTCTCCTCTCTCTCTCCTCTCTCTCTTTCTCTCTCTCTCCCTCTCTCTCTCTCCTTCTTTATCCCTCTCTCTCTCTCTCTCTCTCCCTCTTTCCTCTCTCTCTCTCTCTCTCTCTCTCCCTCTCTCTCTCTCTCTCTCTCTCTCTCTCTCCCCTCTTCTGTAATTGTCTGGACAAAAGTTGATTGTCAGAACCATGAACGAGGGAAGGAAACAGAGGATGGAGGAGGGAAAGAAGGATAAAAAGAGAGGAGGGGAGGAGCAGGGGAGGGAGATAAATTGGAAAAGAAAAGGAGGATAACAGTGGAAGACAAGGATGAAAGATGGAGAGAGGAAGAGAAAAAGGAAGGACAGAAGGAAGAAGGAAAGAAGAGAGAGGGATGGAAAGATAAGGATAGAAGGAAATGAAGGAGGAAACAATTCATTCTTCATTTCTTCTTCCTTCCTTTCATCATATCTCCTCCTCTTCCCCTAAACTCCTCTTTTCTCTTTTTCATCTTTTCCTTTTCAACTTTACTCCGCCTGCTTTCCTTTCCTCCCCCTTTCTCCCTATTTCCTTTACTTTCTTCTACTCTTACTTCACTTATCATCCTCCCTTTTCTCTTTTCCTTCCAACTTTTCCATCACTTCCTGCTTTCCTCTTTCCTCACCACTCCTTCTTATGTCCATCACCTCCTCATCTCCTCCACTTCTGTTCTTCCTCTTCTCCTTTCCTCTTCATCTCCTCTTCCCTAACCTTGTTCTACTTTTCTTTTTTTTCTACCCTCACCCTAAAACTCCTCCTCCTCCTCCTCCTCCTCCTCCTCCTCCTCCTCCTCCTCACAGATTATTTTTCCAAGTTAAAAAGAAAACTCATTTTAAAAACTGCAGGTCTTAGAGGAGAAACATTGTTGTTCAGTGAGATAAATGATCCGCTGATTTTAAGAAAAAATATTAAAATGTCACAAAGCATTTATGTAAAATATGTCTCAAAAAATAATATATATATATATAAAGTAAAAATATGCAACAGTAGGATCTATAATGCTGCTAAACAGTATTTAAAAACACGGTAAAAATGTACTGTATTTATCACCATACCAGGTAAAGTACATTTCTTTATGGAACCATCACTGAACCGGAAATATGCATTCTCTCTGCTGTCCACCAGGGGGCGACTCCTCTGGTTGTATAGAAGTCTATGAGAAAATGACTCTACTTCTCTCTTGATTTATTCCCTCAGTAAACATTGTAAACATGAGTTTATGGTCTCAATCTCTAGTTTCAAGTCTTCTTCAATACAGCATGATGTTCATTTAGTAAATGATGCTCCATTTAGAGTCAAACAGACCATAAAGCAGGGGATGCTTTAGGGCGGGGCTACACACTGATTGACAGGTCGACACCAGAGACGTATACGGCGTCTCTACGTCACTCCTCCTCAGTCCATATATGGTCACTTCCTGTTCACTGGTTGCAAAAAAAAACCAACATGGCGACGGTTGTAGTCCAGGATGTCTATGGAACACAAATCAGTAACGAATACACCTGATTCCAACACGTGGCTGCAGTCTGATCGTGAAATGAAGCTTTAGAGTGAACTGACCCTTTATCCTTTAATAACCCTGAAATACTACAACAATACATTTATCTCCTTCCTTTTCTTTCTTTTACTCTAAAATCTGGGGAAGGGACGCCGATTAAATAAAGAACAGATGACAGACTGAAGGGAGGAAATAAATGAACAAACAAATTAAGGTTGAAAGGAATGAATGGAGGCACTAGAGGAGAGATAAAAGAGGAGGAGGAGGAGGAAGAGGAGGGCAGCTTATGAGAAGTAATGATGAATTATAGAAGTTTGTCCCGAGGCTGAAGAGTCACTGTGGAGGGAAAAGAGAGATGGATGGATGGATGGATGGATGGATGGATGGATGGATGAGTGAGGGGGAGAGAAAGTAGAGACAGAGAGAAAGCATGGAGAGCGATAAAAGAGAAGAATTAGGCCAAAGCTAAATGAAAGAGAGAGAGAAGGAAAGAAGGGAGGAGGAGAGGAAACGAGAGCGACGACGAGTGGTCAGAAAGAGAGAGAGAGAGAGAGAGAGAGAGAGAGAGAAGGATGTGTGGGTCAATACATTTTTGTCACCGAGCAGAGCAGAAAATGATGGAATGCCCCGGCTCCTGTTGCCGTGGAAACCGAGGGGAAGCTCTTTCATGTGTCACGCTTTGTTGCCCACGGTAACTGTCCTGAGATTGAAGGCTGGATGAAAGAGATGAAAAAAAAAAAGAGAGAGAGAGATTTTGGGTGAAATAATTAAATCATTATCAATAATCAATAAGGGAAATATACTGTATTTATATGTATGTGGAATGTGTTTTTTCTGGTGTTTACATTACTACATATAACCTTCGTATCATAATCAAACTTTGATTAAATAAAGAACTAAAAGGCCACTCAGAGAACACAGACCTCCACCTTCCCGTGATGGTAATTAAAGTGAAATATCATTTGTATGTCAGCCCCCGTGAGTCCGATCTCCTACAAAATGTAATGTAATGCCATCGTCCTCGGCCCAAGATCCACTCTGATACCAAGTTTCATGAAAATCAGGCCGGGAGTTTTTTCCCATAATCCTGTTGACAAATAGACAAACAAAACATCTCTTTTAGTTCTTTAACATCTCTTTGTAGTTGTTTTACATCTCTTTGTAGTTGTTTAACATCTCTTTGTAGTTCTTTAACATCTCTTTGTAGTTGTTTAACATATCTCTTTGTAGTTGTTTAACATCTCTTTGTAGTTGTTTAACATCTCTTTGTAGTTGTTTAACATATATTTGTAGTTATTTAACATCTCTTTGTAGTTGTTTAACATCTTTTTGTAGTTGTTTAACATCTCTTTGTAGTTGTTTAACATCTCTTTGTAGTTGTTTAACATCTCTTTGTAGTTGTTTAACATCTCTTTGTAGTTGTTTAACATCTCTTTGTAGTTCTTTAACATCTCTTTGTAGTTGTTTAACATCTCTTTGTAGTTGTTTAACATCTCTTTGTAGTTGTTTAACATCTCTTTGTAGTTGTTTAACATCTCTTTGTAGTTGTTTAACATCTCTTTGTAGTTCTTTAACATCTCTTTGTAGTTCTTTAACATCTCTTTGTAGTTCTTTAACATCTCTTTGTAGTTGTTTTTATGTCACTTTCAGTGAGTTCTTTCGTACGAAGCTCAAGAGGCCCTTGTTTGAACCTTTGTTCAGGGACCAGATGCATAAAACCGTGTCCAGTTAGGACTGAAGCTCTCCTGTTTCTGTTTCATAAATCTAAATCATTGTGGAACTGGACACACGGGCACAAGCATAATTTCCTCTCCACAGTTCAGTATAAATGTATGAACAAACAGTCTGTCCTGTCACTTCGTCTGGACAGTCTGTTCTGTATATATCCTATTCGTAGTAGTTTGTAGCACTTATTATATTCGTATTAGTCTGTTGCAATTATTGTTTTCGTAGTAATTTGCCTCTGCACTATACTTTTGCTCTGGTTTATGCTTTAAGATGCTTGTTTAAGAAAGGAGATGCACTTATGACTTCTGGTGACTAGTAGTTCTCTTGAATACCTATGTTGAATACACTTCCTGTAAGTCGCTTTGGATAAAAGCGTCTGCTAAATGACTGTAATGTAATGTAATGTAATGTAATGTAATGTATATTTCTGCTCAAATGACAGTGATTTATATTGAGTTTTAGCATAACTTAATGAGCAGTTTGTAATATTTCATGTGCAGACACACTGTGCTTAAATGCGTATATTGCAGCACATTTACGTTGAACGCTGCATGAGAGCAGAACTGTCTTCAGCATTGAGGCCTATGAGACGCTGCAGCCTGTCTGCACATCAACAGACAGCTGTCACTCAACACTCCGGTTCCTGTTTTCATAGTGTGACAATCCTGTTATGCAAACACAACAAACCCTCACCAAGTCTCACCTTTCATCCCGTTTTCTTTAATGATCTGGATATTTATGAATCCTCACACCTTACAGAGCTTTATGAAATATTAAATGTGAGTGTATACATTTATATAGTCTCACAAGGTCATAATGCTTTCATTCACCTCAGAATGGGGCACTGTAACATCTGAACTACTAATATCTACTACAAAGAACGTCTTATTATTTAAATAGAAGTTTATAGAAGTCTTTGTAGTCATTTTAGGTCTCTTTTTGTTCGTTTTGTGTCCTTTTGTAATTGTTTTGCTCTTCTATGTCGGCATCTTATGTCTTTTTGTGTTCACTTTGCGTTTTTTGATTCTCTTTGTGTTTGGTTTGTGTCTTTTTGTAGTCATTTTGCATTTCTTTGTAGTTGTTTTGCGTCTCGTTCTGGTTATTTAATCTCTCTTTTTGGTCACTTTTTTTCTCTTTGTTGTCGTTTTGCATCTCTTTGTAGTCATTTATTGTGTCATTGCAGTCATTTTGCATTTCTTTGTAGTTGTTTTGCCTCTCTGAAGTCATTTACTGTCTCATTGTGGTCACTTCAGTCAATATGGATTATTACTGAAGCTTTAACAACACACAGAAGAGCTGATCAATATAAGGAGGGGACAAACAACAATCCTTGATCTTTACCAACACCCCTCTACAAAAACAAGTAGTGATGTCTCTTTGTCTTGTTTTGTGTCTCTTTTTGTGCATAAAATGTGCATTTCTAAGTACATAAAAACAGGAGAATGGAAACGCACCTGCTGTTTAAAACACATGTCAGGAGTTAAATCCGTTATGATTGTAAAGAGCTACAGAATGAGAGCTTTGATCTGTGTGACAGTAATGAGGCCTAATGAGGCGTCAGGTGTGAGACGACGTTTCCGTGCAGAGGGCACAACGTTGTATGAGCACAGCCAATGAGAGGCTTTATACGAGGTCACACAGAGACGGCTCCACAAATCATCTTTAATCTGTCCGACTCACCTCTTTATGTGTACAGCAATCAAAAGATCAATACCCTCTCTACTGCTGTGAGCCGGGATTATTCTAAAGAGAGAGAGAGAGAGAGAGAGAGAGAGAGAGCTTTTGACATTAATGTCAATAAATAGAGAGAGGTGGTAGAACGACTATTAAACGGAATGTAAATATCAAGATAAAGAGAGAGAGATGATGGAGCGAGGTTGAGTTAATTGGTGCTGTTTTTATCAGCATTGATTATGATTGAAGCTTTGACAATACACAGTGGAGATGATCAATATCAGGAGGGAGACAATAGAGAGAGAGGGACAAACAACAATCCTTAATCTATACAAATACACCATTACAAGAAAAATGGAGATTTAAACATTAAATTGCAGAATTAACTGACTCTGGTTTCCTTCATACTGATGATGGGACACTTAAAATGACTTAATGGTATTATTAAAAAATGAATATTTTGTTTCCAGTGAGATTTTAATGACTTTATATAGTGACTTTTCTATAATAAACATTACTTTTGCTCCTCTAGAAACTAAATGTAGATATATTTTAAATATCAATTCTATATAATGTTTTTTAAATTCTATATATGTATTTTAAAGCATTTATTTAGTCATGTATTAAAGCAGAGTATTGATAAGAGTAGCTCCTAGTTGTACTACAATCCTAAACATAACTCTCCCTACCTGCAGGCCACCGTAGTTTTTCACACTTATAAAGAGATTTAGTTGGTTGCAATCTGCAAACTCACCACTAGATGTCACTAAATCTCACACACTGTTCCTTTAAAGCACTGTGAGTGGTCGTAAAGATATAAAAGTATAAATCCATTTACTATTCACCTTAACACCCATTTTATTTTGTTCCATTCAAATGACCACGACAAACGTGTTTAATGTACATTTTTCTCTTGATCTGTTTCTATGGCCGACAAACTAAACTACAAATATTTATTTTTTTACTTGAGATTCTAGCAAATACATTGACCGCCTTCCACAGCAGAAGGATCCGGTCTCACTGTCTTATAAACTGCTGCATAAGCGTTCGTGGATCTGTTATCCAAACCGGTTTGAATTTCATCTGATATATCTCTGCTCTCCATTTCCTTTCATTAAATCTGTCTCATTAAAGTCCCTGATGATGTTTTTACAAACGCAGCACTAAACATCTGGAGTGATGATCTGAAATAGCTTCACAAGTGGACGCACATTTGTTCTTTTTATCATGAAGAGGGGGAAAGTTTAAAGAAGAAAAGAGGAGAATATAAACATTACATTACATTACATTACATTACAGTCATTTAGCAGACGCTTTTATCCAAAGCGACTTACAGGAAGTGTATTCAACATAGGTATTCAAGAGAACTACTAGTCACCAGAAGTCATAAGTGCATCTCCTTTCTTAAACAAGCATCTTAAACACGATCAGTTCTTATGAAGAGAGAGAAGCGATGAAGGAGGGAGGATGATGACGAAGAGAGAGAGGAGGGAGGAGGGGGAGGAGGAGGGGGAGGAGGAGGAGAGAGGAGGGAGGAGGGAGGGAGGAGGGAGGAGGGAGGGAGGGAGGGGAGGAGGGGGAGGGAGGAGAGGAGGGAGAGGAGGGGGGGGAGGGGAGGGAGGGAGGGAGGGAGGAGGGAGGAGGAGGGAGGAGGAGGGAGGAGGGGGAGGAGGGAGGAGGGAGGGAGGGAGGGAGGAGGGAGGGAGGGAGGGAGGGAGGAGGAGGGGAGGGAGGGGAGGAGGGAGGGAGGAGGGAGGGAGGGAGGGAGGGAGGAGGGGGAGGAGGGATGGAGGGAGGAGGGAGGAGGGATGGAGGGGAGGGGAGGGAGGGAGGGAGGAGGGAGGGAGGGGGAGGAGGGAGGAGGGAGGAGGGAGGAGGGAGGAGGGAGGAGGGGGAGGGGGAGGGGAGGGAGGGAGGAGGAGGGAGGAGAGGGAGGAGGAGAGAGGAGGGAGGGGGAGAGGAGGGAGGAGAGAGGGAGGAGGGAGGAGGAGGAGGGAGGAGGGAGGGAGGGAGGGAGGAGGGAGGAGGGATGAGGAGGAGGGAGGGAGGGGGAGAGAGGAGGGAGGAGGAGGGAGGGAGGGAGGGGGAGGGGGGAGGGGGGGAGGAGAGGAGGGAGGGGGGAGGGAGGGAGAGAGGAGGGAGGGAGAGAGGAGGGAGGGAGGGAGGGAGGAGGGATGAGAGAGGAGGGAGAGGAGGGAGGAGGGAGGAGAGAGGAGGACACAGAGCCGGAGAGAGAGAGAGGCTGAGGCAGCACTGGATAGTCGCTCCGTATCTCTCTCCTCTCACCTGTCTCTCTCTCTCTCTCCGCTCTCCTCCTGGTTGTTGTTGCAGCGGCAGCATCAGCAACGTTCTTCATCATCTTCATCTTCTTCTTCATCATCTTCTTCATCATCATCAGCAGCAGCAACAATGTGGTGCATCAACTGCGCCTCGGACAAAACGCCCGCGATCCTGCACAACAAGCTGCTGTACTGGTAAGAAAACAACAACAACAACAACAACAACAACAACAACAACAAACAACAGCAGGGGGGTATTTGTTGTTGTTTTTATTCTGATAAACGTCTCTGTGTTGCTCCTCATCCCTGATGCACTGCTGCTGATGCTGCTGTGTGATGCTGTGTGTGTGTGTGTGTGTGTGTGTGTGTGTGTGTGTGTGTGTGTGTGTGTGTGTGTGTGTGTGTGTGTGTGTGTGTGTTTTCTTCATCCTGATGGTTGTAAATCTTAATGAAATGCGACATGACAGCAGCTGTGCAGTATTGGTGTATTACTGCTGTAGTATTACTAGTATTATAGCAGAGGAGGGAGGAGGAGGAGGAGGAGGAGGAGGAAGAGGAGGCAATTTTTTTTTTTTTTGGCCACAGTTGACCTGTGTTTTTTTCTCTACCTGTCTCTCCATACACCTTCTGTCTCTGCGTCTCTGATGCAACGACCTTAAACTTTTTAAATGAGATTTAAGGTGGAATTGTCCTCCCAACGCTTTAAAAGCAGCCCCACAATCTCTTCAGTCCACCTTAAGGAATGAGGGCTTCTGCTCATCTTTAAGGTGGACATCACGTCTTCAGGACAGTTTGGTCTTTAGAGGAAAAGTTCACTCTAAACAATTTCACCATAGAGTATGAAATGTTATTTCACAGAGCAGGTACTGTTATGTATTGAATGGATTACAGTATGATAGTAGAATAACTGGGTTTTACTCTAATTTCACAGTTTATTTCAGCATTAAAGTGTTTTTATTTACAAAAGGGTTATAAAATCTGCAATTTTTGCATTAATTCCCCAAAACTTAAAAGAAAAATCCCATTTAATACACTATGACTTTAGTTTATTACACTCATTAATACTAAGTACTTTGTAAGACACGTACTATAAGAAACATTTGTATTCCAAAATTGAAGAGCCTCTTTCTAGATATATTGAGATATATTTATGACTCTACGATCGATGCATGAGAGGAGCGACCTTAAGATGTGCAGGAACAATGCTCCGCTGACACACAGTAACATGACACCAGTCGTTCACATTGCATCCTATTGTCTGTGTCCTAAATTCAAACTCCAGTCTGCTTCGTT
The DNA here is from genome assembly GCF_027596085.1 of Anoplopoma fimbria. Taxonomy (NCBI): domain Eukaryota; kingdom Metazoa; phylum Chordata; class Actinopteri; order Perciformes; family Anoplopomatidae; genus Anoplopoma; species Anoplopoma fimbria. The sequence continues at coordinate 26,328,776 of NC_072460.1, forward strand.
GGCATGACAGCGATTATAAAAGAAACGCTGCCAAAAGCCGCACAGCCGGTGGAGATGGGAGATCCAAAAATGAGCTGAGCAGAAAAAGAGAAAACAGAACCTCCTGATCCGGCTCAGGTGAGGCGGTGACACACCTGGTCCATCACCTGGTCCATCACCTGGTCCATCACCTGGTCCATCACCTGGTCCATCAGCTGACCTCCTCTCCACCTGCAGAGCCACAACATGAGACAGAGAGCAGCCAGGTGATAATCATACTGCAACTATCAAACACTCATTGTTGTAAAATTAATGATAATTATGGTGGATTGTATGAGAGAGACATAAAGGAGTATTATTTTGAAAAGCCTCTTAATGAGGGAACATATTTCTCTAAATTACTTATAAAATAACATCATTTTTATGTGGACAGTGTAAGATGTGCAGTAGCATATTTTTACTATTATTATTATAAGTATTATTTATTGTATCATTTTAAATAACAATATGTGTTTAATTAATATTAAGTCAATTTATTTATTGAGCATATTTAAAAACAACAAATGCTGATATAATGATATTTTAGTAATAATAGTAATTATACAAATAGTTATTATTATTATTATTCAATCAATAATTACAATTATGAAAGTGTGGATTACATCATTTTGGATGAAATCATAAAAACACCACAGCGTTGCAAAGGGAAGAAATGAATGTTAGTGTGAATACTGTAATGATTATGTTTAATAACATAATGATGATTTCGCCCTTTAAACTCGTTGTCGGGCCTAAAAGCAGCTTACAGACACATTCTGCAACAGCTGGACTGCTGTTAGTGTTCACAGTGATGCATTGTGGGATGCACTTAAAGTGGCATTAGGACAAGTGTGCATCAAGTGTGGGTTAAGTGAAGGTCCCTTTTGTTAGGTGAAGGACACTCTTGCTACCTTAAGGAGAGTGAACGTATTGAAAGTGTTCAAATCCTCCGTCAGCAGTGTCAGGACGGACTGAGGCTCTGGTGTTCCCACAAGAAAAACTCTTAAAGTTACTATAAGGAACCCTCATTGTGGGTTGACTTTGGTGAAGTGGTCTTGTCTCAGAGCACCAGACCCCCTTTAGAAAACCTCTCATGTTACTGCAGCAGGGTCTGACAGTCTGCCCCGCCCAGTCCTGGTTCTGGTGGACTGGTCTCTGCTGGATCTGGGTCTGTCCACGGTGGACTGGTCTCTGCTGGATAATTGCAGTGGAGTAAAAAGTACTGTAACCGTACAGTCAATGTACTTACCTCACCTCTGCTTCTGCTTTTCAAAAACTGGAATGTAAAACTTCAGAGAGTCTCTCTGTTTTCTCTTCTTCCTCTTTGTCTCTTGTTAGACAGACAGGCAGACAGACAGACAGACAGACAGACAGACAGACAGACAGACAGACAGACAGACAGACAGACAGACAGACAGACAGGCAGTAAGGTCACAGTTTGAATCCTGTGACAGTCAGAGTGTAATCACAGACATCAACCTTTTTATAGCCCGTTGGTGTCAGACGTGTGACATACAGAGCAAACACTGTGAACGGATCATTTCATCGTTTTAAACACAATAGAAACACAATACTTACCTATTTATAAAAAAACTAATTGACTGAATTCCAGCAACGTGTCGTTACGTGCAGACGGTCTTTTTAAAATAAACTACCGTCTTAACAGGAAACTCAGTGAGGGTTTCGGGGGAACATAACTACTTTGTAAGGTTTAGAATAATACGGTAATTTGGGTTTAAATAACTACAGAAGTGCCGGAACAAACTACTAAAGTTTAATTATAAAAACATCAAAGTTGACCTCTGGTTTCACATGGGGAACAAACAGCAGGCCTTCTGGCTGAAACATTGCTGTTTGTTAATGCGTCCATCCTCCTCGTGGTTCAGATTCAACCCAAAAGTCTGTTGGGTTCTTCCTCGGTCCACACTGCATCCTTCCACCAAGTTTCATTAAAATCAGGCCGGTGGTTTATTCTGTGATGCTGCAGACAAACAGACAAACCAAAGAGCTAAAAGAGACAAAATATTGGTAGCGAGACGAACACAAAGACTCCTCATGAAACACAGCGTCGCTCTGTTACTACACCATTAATATTACACTTTTACAAAAGGATGATCTGGATGAAGTCAAAGCAAACTTGCCGGTTTGTTGGTTGTTCAAACTGGATCTTCCCGCTGTTTCTGTCAGAACAGATGTGAAGTGTTTAGGAATTGAACCAAAGACTGTTGAGAAGAAGCCGATGTAGTCGCTGTGATGTCATCCATTGGTTACCCATTGGTTTAAAGCAAGCTTGGTCACTATCTTGGTCCTGTAAAACACACTGTGAAAGGGTTAAGGTTGTAAGACAAAATCACAGACAACTTCCAGACAAGACAGCGATCTGGGGTCGACCTGTCAATCAGTGTGTAGCCCCGCCCTAAAGCATCCCCTGCTTTATGGTCTGTTTGACTCTAAATGGAGCATCATTTACTAAATGAACATCATGCTGTATTGAAGAAGACTTGAAACTAGAGATTGAGACCATAAACTCATGTTTACAATGTTTACTGAGGGAATAAATCAAGAGAGAAGTAGAGTCATTTTCTCATAGACTTCTATACAACCAGAGGAGTCGCCCCCTGGTGGACAGCAGAGAGAATGCAGCTTTAAGACATGAAGCTTTGGTTTCACTGCTCTGTTCCTGTAGTTTCATTCCTTCAAGGACGTTGTAGAGTCTTTGATAATTTCAGACGTTTATATTCTCTGTTTAGAGAACATCACTCATCTACTTCCTGGTTTTAGTTCTCCTTAGAGAAGGCCTCTTCAGGTGGGAATCCGACCCCCGACCCCAGCAGTGTGGTGCTTCATTAGCTCTCCACTCTGCCGGTGGGAGTGTAGAAGAAGAAAAGACAGGAACTGAGTCATGACGGTCTGTTCAGGAAAACGTTACTGAAGGAGTTGACTCAGCAGCATTGTTGCTTTAATCCCAGAGGAGAGAGGCTGTTGCCGTGGAAACCTCCGAGCTGATTCTGACCCGACTCCACGCTCCGGCTCTCTGGGACGGATTCAGGCTGTGAGCTCTGTCTGTTAGGATCATCAGTATGACGTGCTCGCGGTTTAGCTGCTCTGAGAGTTTTATTAAGTGAGATATAGATGTAGAGTTTGTCCTGAAGGTGGCGATAGAGGAGATATGGTCATATGGTTGTTTAAATCTAAGTGGTTTGTTCTCTGGGGAGAAGGAACGTGCTCTATGAATCTGTTATGATATTTGTGGGACGTTTGTCTTGATGGTGTGCAACATGTGTCGAAGGGAACTGGTGGAATCTGGTGACCAAATATACATATGTTTTATGACTTCCTGTCAGACGCATTATGTATTTGGGTTGTCCATATATACGATCCCTTCTCCGGAATGCAATATATCTCAGGAATGCCTGGAGGGATTTAGTTTGTATTTGGCATTGGGAGAAACCAATCAATTGTATGTAAAACATCCAAAATTCAGACATTCAGCTTCCCCATTATAGCATAATGGAATGATCCGATGTTTCATAGCCACATTTTTCTGCCACATTTGACGATTTAAGTGGGAGATTGTGAGTCGGATCCCCTAATAATGATAATAATGTATCTATAATTTCATCACATTTTGTTTTAATAATCTGAGTCTACAAGGTAACCAGAGTTGTATCAAATGAATGTAGTCCAGTAAAAAGCCCCAAATTGATGGAGATGTAATGGAGTTGAAGTAGACAGATCCTTCAAATGGAATTACCCAAGAACTTGGGGTATAGTAATTGGATACTTTCCACTACATGACTTCTATCAGAATCAATCTTTGATGGCCAACTGTGTGTTCACATACAAGGATTTTTCTGTAGTCGCTGACGTGATTGTTTGAATATCAAACTACTTCCTGTTTCCAGGACGTCCTCCTCTCTCTTCCTGCTGATGAAGCTCAAATCTCCTCATCCTCCTTCATCAAATAACCAGACAGAATCATTTGATTATTTATCACCTCGATCTGAAATGGAAGAACTCCATTCCATTCATGAGACACCTTTTGTGTTCCATCTCGATCTAGCCGGTTCTTTGATGAAAACAAGGGGGGGGGGGGGATTTGAGATTTAATGGGTTTTCATTTCACACCTCGAGGCTGGAGAAAGTCACAAGCATTTGAAAGGAGGTGTCTCTGTTTGATACCGACTAACTCATCCCAGTGACGTCACGTCCAGCAGAGAAGTTACAGAAACACCGTGTGACTGTGGAGCATTTCAGGTTTATGGCTGTGATTTATATAAACAGCGTAGTTTGTAATAACCTTCATCTTAATGAAGTGGAATCAGCTTACACAAAATGGCTTCTGGCTAAAGAAATAGAAACCGAATGAATGACGTTAGGACGTTTATTCTGCATTCCAGGTCACCCGAAACTAAACTAAGCAGTGTCATGTCTGGGTTCAAAGCATCATTAGGAGGCGTATTCACTGGATCTAGCAATCCACACGTTGGCTAGATTACTACAGCTGTATGAACCCCAAATAAACTATTTGGCTGTGATTTAATTGCAATAGACAGATAAAAAGGATGCCGAAATAACAACATAATGATGCTGATTTGTAAAAAGTCTGAATTCATGCTTTGTCAGGTCTGTCAGCCAGATGACAAGCAAACAGCTTTAAAAATGCTTGTTTTCTGAATGGAGTTTGGATCTCTCGGTGCTATGCTACGCTAACATTGTAGCATGCACTTCAGATAACGTCATATAGGTGTAAATACCGCAGCGTCGCTATTGTTTGTACCATATGGTTTATGCACATACATTTACACACATAGCTTCATGGGGTAGTCTAAATCTAAATGGTCTATCCTCTGGGGAGCAGGAATGTGAAGCTTAAATAGTGCGTCTACATACCTGAACATCTCTAAAACCCTTCCCATCTCTCTCTCTGTCACTCAAACTCAGACTCTGCTGACTGAACATTTAGGTTCTATGATTTCTCCCCCTGAACTCCTTGAACATTTTCCTTTATTATCTTTCGTGGTCTTCCTCCTCACGTCATGAACCCTGGAGACGTTTCCCGCCTCGTCTCAGCTTTCCGTCATTGTGTTACTGTGTCTGATTAGAAACGAGAAAAGAGCATGAACACTGATCATGTGATTCTAACAAGAAGCAGCATCTCTTTATTTCATCAGACTCAATCAATTAACAGAGCTGCAGCGGATGAGTCGTCAATCATTTTGATTAATTGTTGCATTTGTGTTTCTGTATTTTATGGGCCACAACAGAAGATTTAATAAGCTTTTATTGTCGTTGTTCATAATACAATACAATTAGGGATGCCAAATAAGTGCATTTAAAAGATAAAAACAAACTTCTGCAAAAGCACATCCACAGCCAACAACACAAGTTCTAAAAAGTCATATAAATAAATACCATGTCATTTTGCACTGGAATAACAGTATTTATTGCACGATAATAAATGTAATTATTATACTCTAAAATGTATATAATATTTGCTTTAAAAATGTAATCATTTAAGTTATAAAATAAGATAATAATTGCTATAAAATAAGTAAAGTGATCAACAGAATAAATGTAATTATTACTTTTGAATAAATGCAAATATTGCTTTTAGAATTTTTTTTTATATTACTCTAAAAAATATATAATTATTGCTCTAAAATAAATGTAATTATTACTTTAAATGTAATAACACAAAGTCAATTACAAAGTAATAGCGTAATGGCTTTCTGTGGTAACGAGAAATATTTTATTTTAGTGACAGTACCTTAAAAATCATCATTTTAATGCCACATACATGAAATTGAACCTCTACATTTAACCACCCTTTAAGCATCAGCGGCAGTTAGCTGTAAATTACCGCAGAGGACTGAACCTCCAACCTTGTGGTTTTGGACAATCCTGCTTTAAAGTAAACTGGTTACTGTAGTCCTGATAGATAGATAGATAGATAGATAGATAGATAGATAGATAGATAGATAGATAGATAGATAGATAGATAGATAGATAGATAGATAGATAGATAGATAGATAGATAGATAGATAGATAGATAGATAGATAGATAGATAGATGGATGGATGGATGGATGGATGGATGGATGCTTACAGTCAGAGCTGCAGTTCAAGTCACATTTTGCAGCACAATCTCATAGAAATGCATTAAATTGATGTTGTATATAAGATATTCAAGGATCCTTTATTGTCATTTTGCAGCACAGTGTTTCACGACGACGTTATATCGACTTTCTCTGGAGTCTGAACCCATCAGGGACTTTAGACCTGAGACCTCAAACACAATACTCCCATAGATGTTTATGATTCATGCGACCTCTCCGATGGACAGACAGGACATTCACTTTGGAGTATGTAAAAAAACAAGCAGATCCACTTTTTACATGATGAAGAATGTGAGCTGCTGGTTTTTGGTGGCCTCGGTCTCAGAGGAGTTTAAGATAGAATGGTCTCAGCAGACATCACAGCTGCTGTCAGAAAGGCTTTCATGTCCACAGTCCTTTTACTGCAGGGAAACTGTTTTACACTTACTGTGATGGAAATACTTTTGATCTGACAGTTTCCCCCAGTGAATGTTTACGACTGGCTCGGGTAAAAGACCAGAATCCAGAATAGAACATCTCATTTATCCTGAACAGGGAGGCCTGTGGAAACCTGGGTCTGAACGAGAACCAGAGTATTGATGAGCGTCTCTTTGTCTTTGTGCCATACTCTGACACAAAGATCCAAAGTCAGGCTACATGTTCCTCCAGTAGATGATGAGGTTCCTCACAGGTTAAGGGAGGAAACAGCAGCAGTTTATCACAACATCTGGACAACAAGCAGAACATCAGTCTGCAGAAATGATCAGAGTTCTACTGTTTGGAGATCAGACGTCCATCCTCGTCCACTGCAGGGAACGTTAGTCTGATCAGAAGAACAGGATCATCAATGAAAGATAATCACTGAGATCATTGATCAGCTGAGAATGGATTTTAAGGATTTAGGAACTTCTTGTATTGCTGCTCAAGAAAGACTATTTGTTAACAAACAAGAATCATAAAGCAATGTTAATTGTTTTTATAATTAATTGTCTTTTTTTCTCACAAAATAATCAAAAAGAACTGATAAGTAGTATTGATATGAGTTCTAGTATCAATAAAGTCCTAACGATACCATCCCTGATCCTGAAGCAGCGGTTCGACAAACAAACACATGCACTTTAACTTCTCAATTTAAGAGAATGAGACATATGGTTGCTTTTCATTCATCATCATCATCATCATCATCAGCTTCCTCATTAATCCTTCACCATCAGTCCGTCCACTCGTATTGAAAAAGCTTGTATAACCTGACACACTCTGCAGCTCCCTCCATGAGCCCAACCTCCTCCTTCAGAGCTGAGCATCAGTGCTTTTTGATTTAAATGAGATCTGTTGTTCATGTTTAATGTTCAGGGCGGTTTTGTTCTCCTCCTCACTGCTTTGACTCTGAGAGCTCCCTCCAAAAAACAGATCCTTTTCACACAAAATCTACAAGCATTTCCACATCATTTCTTTCTTTCTTTCAAGCATTTTATTTTAAGAGTATACAGGTAACACGCTAAATGTTACCCTAAAAAATAATAGAAAATCTATCCTTTTTTGACAACAAACTCATGGCAAATCTTCCTCTGGGGAGCCTGAACATTCACAGGAAATGTCATGTAAATCTGACAAGTTGTTATCAAAGTGTTGGACTCCGTCATTGCTGTTGAAGATATATATTTCCTTATAATAACTAGAGTCCCTACAAACATAATGGAGACAGTAGAAGCCTGAAGTCTTTACTGTCTTCTTCGTGTTGGACAGATTCAGAGTTCAGTCCTTCTCTCTGCGTCTCCTGTTTCCTCACAGACTGAGGCATGATGCAGCAAAAATGCTAACTACCCTGCGCTAAACTGTATCTGTGTGTGTGTGTGTGTGTGTGTGTGTGTGTGTGTGTGTGTGTGTGTGTGTGTGTGTGTGTGTGTGTGTGTGTGTGTGTGTGTGTGTGTGTGTGTGTGTGTGTGTGTGTGTGTTTGCAGGGCTGTGGGTGGATGATCAGGGCTTATTATGTCGGCTCATATAAACACAGCGACCAGCTTTACTGCAGCAGGGAGAGAAACAGGCTCATATAAACAGCCTGCTCCAACTGTGGCTTGTGTGTGTGTGTGTGTGTGTGTGTGTGTGTGTGTGTGTGTGTGTGTGTGTGTGTGTGTGTGTGTGTGTGTGTGTGTGTGTGTGTGTGTGTGTGTGTGTGTGATAGAGAGAGAGCAATCAGTGTGTTGTGTTCTGCAGTATTTCGTGGGCTTCAAACACCCCCAGAAGAACAGCACAACCAGAAGGTTCTCTGATTTTTAGTGTTTGTGTGTTTTTGTGTAGGTTGCGGTGTGTTTGTGTGTTTAAAAGCGTCGAGAAATTAATTGTCCGAGCAGGACGACAGCAGAATTTAACACCCGCCAACCTCCCAGAGACGCAGGTTAAAAATGAAGCGAGGCGTCTGAACGTCGCTGCAGGACGACGCAGCTGAATCAGAGAGTCTAAATATTCCTACAATCTGTTCTCCGTGAACACCGAGCTGCTCCGACGCTGCAGCTCTGAGGCTCTGAGGGTTTCTGGAGGAATCAGGCAGGAAATGTGGGTTTCAGTGAAACCAATCAGAGCTGATTATTGATCTCTAAAGGCGGATTAAATATTTGACAGGGGCAACTGTGCCTAATGGGTATAGCAGTTTATGAAATGTGTCTTTTGCTAAGCCCCGCCACCCCGTTTCTACGTGGTGAACGGACGTTACCATGGAGCCCACACTGTCACGAACTGCACAAAAACAGGATTTCAAAGACAAAGCAGACAGAAAGGCTCTACAATATGTGTTTGAAGGATATATATCAGGAAGAAAACAGGATAAAAAGATCAAGATAGAAGCTAAAGTGTAAAAGTAAACCAGCACGTCAAATGGAGATCCAGACAGAAGATTAAGGAACAAAAGTGTTCTTCTTTTATTCACTGTTACAATCACCAAAATACATTGAGTATACATTCAGTAGCTAGCGAAGTGCTAATGCTAGTTATTGATTTTCCAGGTATTTACAATAGTCTGTATTTAAGAAGTGGTCATCGTGACGTCAACCATTGGTTAGTTGACTGACGTTTTGAAGCCTCAGTTTGGGCGATTTCATGTTGTTTTTTGTGCAACCAGTCAACAGGAAGTGACCATATCTGACTGAGGCTGATGGCCACCTGATGGCCGCCCCACCTGAGGCTGTTACATCAGCTGGAAGCCCTTTAGAGAAATGACGAAGCATCATCAGCTGCAGATGGTCACTCTGAATGTTTTCACTCCTCTTCACAGTAAACAGGTGTGAGAGTGAGCAGCGATGTGGTTTCTCTATTTGTTAGTTACATTCAGTCAAATAGTTAGAGAGTAAAGTGGTTTATTATGAAACATCGCTACATCACATTTCAAAAACAGGAAGAACATCAGTCTCTAACTACACATTCAAACATGTTCAAACACATCTACTATGAATGTAAGCTCATCTCATAAGCCTTTAGTTTAATCAGTCCAGGGCTGGTATTCATCGTGTGACCTACTTTTCAGTTTGGTGTATAACTGTCCAGGAACCAGGATCAGTTGGCTGAAACCTTCAATCGTTGACAGAAAATGTTTCCAAAACCCAAAAAGAAAAATCAGGTCACGTTCAGAAATCAGTATCTGTTGTTGTTTTGGTCTCAGTGTGGATTGTGTGGATGTTGGTATGATGATATCAAGACTTCTGGCTTTGTTTGTGGTCTTTAACATTAAGGATTCTGGATTTTTTCAAAGCAGTTAGTCAGTTCTTGTAAGGGACCATAGTCACTTTGTGATATGGTTCATATTCTCTAAATATGGAGTGGACATAGTCGTCAAATCAAGACAGAAGTAGAGTCATTTTCTCATAGACTTCAATACAACCAGAGGAGTCGCCCCCTGGTGGACAGAAGAGTGATTATCTATTTCTTCTCAGTACCAGTTTTAAATTATCGTCTACATAATAATGAAAAGATATATTGTTGTTTTCCATAATTGTAGATAGTAACAGTAAATGTTACAATAAGGAGGCCCGAGAACCGAGCCTTGTGGAACTCCACGTCAATGCTTGTATATAAATATATATTACCACTCGGACTGCGAAGTGAAATATTTGGCTGTTGTCTGCTTGTCATTTTCTTGTCGTTGTTTAAACTATATTCACTCTGCCACATACGGTTTATCACAAAACAAAGACTTCCCTATTTCACTCTATGTTTTAGAATACATACATTTTGGCTTCATGCGCCACTGAGCAACTTTCATAGGAATGAACAGGGAAACGCCTTCAAGTTCTCTTCATACATCCATGAGAGCGTCACTACTTAGTTGGTATGTTTGGGTTAAGAAGCCGTCGTCTGGGTCCTGCACTTTGTCCAACAAACACAAGACTCCCGTAAACAGAATGGCACACCTAGCAGAAATATCCAGAGACTCCGCAAAACCTGTAATTAAAGGGAGGGAAAACTGAGGCCGGGGCTGAAAGGGTTAATTGGTGTATTGGTGTGAGAGTAGCAATTGTCCTTATTTCCCCTGTAATTAGAGACACAGTCCTCTGTAGACATATTACATCTCTTTACACGTCGGCTCATTCATTTCTTGGAAATGATCAGGAAACTATGACCCGTAAAATAAAGTGTTAACTCGAAATCTAAAACGGTTGAACTTGGTGTCGTCGTTATAATGATTTCAGATCTTTGTCATGGAGCAGAACATTTCCCCTTTTACAGTTTGATGAATGGAGATTTTTACTCACAGGAACAGGAGCTGGAGCAAAGATAATTACCTCAGAGATTTGTGATCAATCTGAATCTATTTATTTTTTTTTTTAAGCTCGTCAACGTCCTCACTTTCTCACCTGAAATGCATGAGACTTCTCAGCTCAGAAATAGAGCCGAGATCACAGGCGCTCATGGTACGGTCTGACGTTTGCGTCTCGTGCATGTGATTCTGTGTGAGCGCTTTAATTTAACCCGGTTATTCTCTCAAGACGCTTTTTTGCAGAGGAGCTGGAGAACTTGTCTGTTTGACAGAAATGTGACGGAATCGGGTTTCAGGTGAAATATTTCATGTCTTAAAATGTTTTCTTAACTGCCACCATCTATTATACGCAGAACCAAATGGGAATTGTTCGCAAGGGAAGGTTTTTTTTTTGTGCAAAAGTTAAAAGAGGATATAGCAACCTTGTTTTCTCTCAACACACATTGTCTGATATGTTCAGTGATTATAAAACATCTGATGCTGTTTCTTTCCTGTTGAAGAAACAATCAACCAATCACAGCTCTGCAGGCGGTAAAGTGACCAGATGACAATTAGTGAAAGTCGGGACATGCAGTGGGCGTTGTTACATGGCTACTAGTTCATTACATACAGTGTCAATGAACAGTAGTAATAATAACAGGAGGATTCTTTCTTGCAGACTTTATAAAGCTATATAAGAAGTCACCCATTGGTTTGTGGATGTTTTGAAGCCTTGAGTCCAGTGTTGTTTTATTTTGCAACCAGTGAACAGGAAGTGACCATATATGGACTGAGGAGGAGTGACGTAGAGACGCCGTATACGTCTCTGGTGTCGACCTGTCAATCAGTGTGTAGCCCCGCCCTAAAGCATCCCCTGCTTTATGGTCTGTTTGACTCTAAATGGAGCATCATTTACTAAATGAACATCATGCTGTATTGAAGAAGACTTGAAACTAGAGATTGAGACCATAAACTCATGTTTACAATGTTTACTGAGGGAATAAATCAAGAGAGAAGTAGAGTCATTTTCTCATAGACTTCTATACAACCAGAGGAGTCGCCCCCTGGTGGACAGGAGAGAGAATGCAGCTTTAAGACTGAGGACTCTTCATCTATTTCTCCTCCTCCTCCTCTTCTTTCTCCTTGTGCTTCACATCACCTGCTGACCTTTAGCCACATTCCTCTGCATTTCCTTCTCCTCCACCGTCTCTTCTCTTATTTTTCTGCATTCCTCTAGCAGCACCCTTTTCAGTGTTTTCTCCTCCTCCTCCTCCTCCTCGTTTAACCTCCTGCCAGCCTCCTCCTTTTTTGTCCTCGTCCTTGTCCCTCTCATCGTTATCTTTAGGCAGCATCCTCTTTTTGTTTCCTTCCTCCTGCCACACCTTTGTCCTTCTCGTTTTTCTCTGCTCCTCCTTCATCTCATCATCCTCTTTTAACCTCCTGCCACACTACTCCCCTTCTCCTCCTCGTAATCCCACAATCCCCTCCTCACGTCCCTCCACTTCCTCTTTTTAAGCCTCCCTGTTTCCTTCTCTTCCATACTTCCTTTTCATCTCGTTAAAGCTGCACCCCTGGTCTCCTCCTGTCCTCCTCCCTCTGCTGCTTGTTTATCCTCATTAGTGCTTTTAACTCTCCATCCTCCTCCTCCTCCTCCTCTTCCTCCTCCACCTCCTCCTCCTCCTTGTGGCCGACGCCCCTCCGTCAGCACAAACACAAAGGTGTTCTCAGTCAGCTTCCTGCAGCATCAGTGTGTGCAGCCGGTGACCCGCGGTGACGTTGCTGGACGGACGGGCCGCCGTGCTGCAGGTAGCGTTCTTGGCGACAGAAGACAGAGAAGGTTTATTTATGGCGGCGCCCCGGATCAGCCGACAGAAGCAGCCAGAACGACACCGAGAGAGAGAGAGGCAGAAAACTAGTCACAGCGTAGAGAACAGAGCTTCTGCATTCTCATAACCTTCACTTTACCTCGCAGTGCAGTGGACCCTGAATAAACCAAACTGTTTAAAGACAGAATACTGTTCAGATGAAAGAAGCTTCAGAACAGAGGTGTTCACTGAAACAGTTCCATGGTTATGAAATGATCTGTGGCCTTTACATAATAATCTAGTTATCACAGTGTGAGCACGTTCTCTTCATCTCCAGTTTAAACTAAAGAGAGTTTTTTAATCTGCACATATTTATAAAAACATAAAACAGAGATGGGGAAAAGGACTTAGTTCACAAACACAGAGACTTGAGTCTTGACTTTGGAAAATGACTGTGTGTGGATTAGAAGCTGTCATTCGTCAGAGAGACAGTGTAATTATCGTATTGTACTCTAACTCATTGAAAAATAGGTAATTAGTGCATGCATAACAATATTTTCCTTTCACCCGTAGTAGTTAGTCTATATCCTAAAATGATATTTCCTTTAAAGGAAAGAATTCATTGTGTTACAGCCTGTATAGAGTGATCTATACTAAACAATGCTGACACTGTCTAATAGATAAGAGTGATGTGTTTGAATTCCTCAGATAAAGCTATGAACGCTTATTACCACCAGAGGAGATAACATAACAATTCTGAATATAATGCTTAAGTCCAGTTTTCAATTTAAATCAGAATTGCACAGTTTTTCCTAAAGATGCAAATTGATGTCAAGTGGCTTCGGGGATGTTTGGAGCTCATCGTCTCATAATCTGTCCACGCTTACGTCAATTTTACAAAGAAGAAGTCATAAATGGGAATTTTTGGTTTAAGTTTTCAGAATCAGGATCAGCTGTATTTGACTTCGGTTTTTCTGTCGCTCTCAGTGTACATACATAGAAATAGACAAATGAAAAACAGAAAACAAGGACAGCAAAGTAGGATAAGGGAGGCATAAACATTTAACTTATATATACAAGTATAAATATAAATATAGATATACAAAATTACTATGTGAACATAAAAACACAACAGGTTTTGAACCAAAACGTGTCTGAAGTCCACATAAGCCCAGTATCAGCTCTGTCCATTATAGTCTGCGTCTCCTCTGAGAACCGTTGTGGTCTGTGAGCGTCTATTTATAAAAGGCCGAGCGCTCTCCTTCGACCACGAGCTGGGTGTGAGGATGTGGCAGATCTCAGTGTGGTTTCTTCTGGACTTCATCCAAGAGAGGCAGCTGCTGCAGGATGTAAACGAGAAGGTGAAGCCGTTACCGTCGGCTGGCGGAGCGTCGTTTGTCGGGAGAGTCTTATCGAATATGACAAGATTAAAGGATGTGAACTGATTGCTGCAGCGTCGTCGGCACCATGATTATGAAAATATCTTCTTCTTTAGCTACAGTGGAACGCTTCATAAAGAGAAAAGTAAATGTGATCTTTATTAGGGATGCACAGAAAATATGCAATCAGGAGATCGGCTTTCTAGTCGCCGAGACCCAATGATACCTGATAGCATTAGCTGATAGCTGTTAGCTAACGGAGGTTGCATTGAGTTACATTATGATGCGTTCAAGCTCTATTCAGTAAAATATTGGGTTGAAGGATGGTAAATTATAACGTCTCATGATGTATTTATTTAGTTTTTTGGTGAGACACTTGAATAAATCCAGTAGTTTGAAGGAGATGTTTTCACATTAATATAAAATAGATATTAGAGATGAATTATGATGTTTAACTTCCCAACATTAGTTCTAAGAAGATTATAATACATCATTAAGACTACTGATGTAGAAAGCAATCAGAGTTGGTGATTGTTGGAACAGTGGGAAGACTAACAGAGACAGTTTAGATGAGTTTGATTTGGTTTCTGTCGCGTTTGAACGAACGATCAGCGAGGTTTCTGTCAATGGAGTCTTGTGGCTTTGAAGAAAGCATATTCATTTTATGTTTTATTCCTCAATGAATTATAGTAGTTGTCAAAATCCCTGTTGATTTTAATCATTTTTTAATTGGTCTACGTATTTTCTAATACGGACAATTAAAGTTTTGCCATCGGTAGAGTATAAGATTTCTGAAAAGGATTATTATCAAACCCCGTTCTTCCTCCTCTCCCTGCGTCTGTCTGCCATTTCATGCTGGCCAGGTGGTACACTCACCTTTTTTTAGCTTGTTTGCGATCCACAGGAAGTGCTGTGGTTGTTGCCATGGCCACGCTGAGTGGAGAGCTGGAGAACAACTGTCTGTCCAGATGGCAGCAGGAGAGAGTCCGTCCTTTACTTTTAGTTTCACTTCGGCTGTTCTTTTTTTTGTTGTTTTATCAAGCAGCTGTGACCTCTGACCTCTGCTGTCTGCTGCTGGAGATGTTAGTAAGAGAAGAGCTGAAGCACACAGGATCCTCCTTGTGACCTCTACTGTGATGTGCAAACCCTTGTTTGAAGTGTTTGCACATCACAATAGATCGATAGCGTTGAATGAAACACGTCTCCTATCCTGTAAAATAAGTTTTATGGATCTCAAACAAAAAAACAACATTTTATACCTCACGTATCTCAGTTGAAGATCAAAATAAAACAGAATTAATTCATTTATTTTTTGAATGCAGGGAATCATTAACGAAATGAAACAATAAAAAATGAAATTAAGAAATATTTCGGACCCTTAGCTCGTCAAAACCAGCCGGCGGGATGGAAAAGCATGTTTTCTTTCTCCGTTTATGACAGCCAGAAGCTGTTCAAACTATAATAATCAAAAGATTTTCATACATGTCATATATAACAAATGCTTCTTCAGTAAATTCATTGATATTGCAGGACGCTTTGCAGATATCAGTGTTTTGTCATTTGGACTCTTCCTCCTGCACTCCCTCTCTCTCACCGTCACAGCCGTGATTCTTCCTGTTTCAGAGGATCAACGACGTCGGACTAAAGCGAGTCGGCCTAAACTGATTTCTGCTGCCACACAAACCTCCTGAAAATAGACCTCAAGCTGCTTCGCTGCACAGATTCCTCCTCTGGGCTGCCTGATGGTTGTCGTTAAGATTAATGATGCCGGATATAATAGTGTTATGATATTGATTTTCTTTTTTTTTTTCTTCCTAAAGAATGAATGGACATAAATGAGATCAATCTCATGTGATGAGGTGCACTTTCTGGATCCCTGAGGGGGAGTTAAATGATGGAAGCAGAGAACCGGTGTGGTGCTCACAAGAGGAAATAAAGGACATTAAATATGATCATAAAGGTTTGATGAAGACAAGAAGAGAACGTTTGAGAATAATCCATCCTACATCTGTCCAGCTACATTTTTATTTCTCGCTAGGAGTGGAAACATATTCTGTATATAAGAAGTCTTGTAATTTTGAAGCCTGGAGTTTGGTGTTTTGGCCGTTGCTATCTTGGATTTTTGCAACCAGTGAACAGGAAGTGACCATATATGGACTGAGGAGGAGTGACGTAGAGACGCCGTATACGTCTCTGGTGTGGACCTGTCAATCAGTGTGTAGCCCCGCCCTAAAGCATCCCCTGCTTTATGGTCTGTTTGACTCTAAATGGAGCATCATTTACTAAATGAACATCATGCTGTATTGAAGAAGACTTGAAACTAGAGATTGAGACCATAAACTCATGTTTACAATGTTTACTGAGGGAATAAATCAAGAGAGAAGTAGAGTCATTTTCTCATAGACTTCTATACAACCAGAGGAGTCGCCCCCTGGTGGACAGCAGAGAGAATGCAGCTTTAACACATGAAGCTTTGGTTTCACTGCTCTGTTCCTGTAGTTTCATTCCTTCAAGGACGTTGTAGAGTCTTTGATAATTTCAGACGTTTATATTCTCTGTTTAGAGAACATCACTCATCTACTTCCTGGTTTTAGTTCTCCTTAGAGAAGGCCTCTTCAGGTGGGAATCCGACCCCCGACCCCAGCAGTGTGGTGCTTCATTAGCTCTCCACTCTGCCGGTGGGAGTGTAGAAGAAGAAAAGACAGGAACTGAGTCATGACGGTCTGTTCAGGAAAACGTTACTGAAGGAGTTGACTCAGCAGCATTGTTGCTTTAATCCCAGAGAAGTTGCCGTGGAAACCTCCGAGCTGAAATAATGCAGGTTTAGGACACTTCAGCTTTGGCATCATTCTTCGGAACCCGAGGTTGCCGCCTGGCTGGAACGGTACAGATAATTCCTAAATAAATAATAGTAATAAATAAATACATGTTTTGAAAGAGAGCATCTCATATGACAGAGCTGTTACAGTAGATTCTGGGTGTTTGTGTCTTGGTTCAGGTCTCAGTTTCAGAGCTGCAGTGGCATCATGTTTCAAGGCTGTCCGCTCGTTCCGGTCCATTCTGGAGAACCTGATATCTCTGGAACGTCTTCAAATTTGACACACAGTCCACCTGTTCTCAAAGACGAACTGATCAGGTTTTGGTCACTGTGACCTCACAAATTGGGTTGTTTAACTCTAAAGGGCTCATCCTCAGGGGAGCATGAATGTGATCTATGAATATCATGGCTGATTTTGGATATTTCTTGTGTGGGACTTTTGTCTTGATGGCGTTATTACGGTGACATACAGATGGATGTTGGAGCCTACTTTGAGAACTACTGGACCGATGTTTATGAGACTTGGTAGAAAGGTGTTTTATAGACTGAGGAAGAAGGCGGTCTGCGCTCACGAGTTCCCGTATAGTTGATACCATGATATTGAAGCCATAAATGACTCCAAATGTGACTCTAGTTTTGGGTTTAGAAGACACATTATTATTTGTTGGCCACCCTGCATCAGAAATCCCTCACCATGTCATATTTCTCCTGTTAATCTCCCCTGCAAAGATGCTTCGTTGACATATTTTCAGTTCTTAGCAGAAATCTTTCCCCCTCGGCTGCTGATGAGAGTCGACTCCATGAAAAGCAGAGAATCTTTTTTTTATCTGCACTGTAAACAGAGCTGCAGTTCTTGGAGGGCTTTCGTTCTTCATTAAACCAACAGGCGCTAATGGTTTATTTGCCGTGTTTGTTTTTTCGGAACAGCTCTGCGTCGATGAAATGTTAATGCTTTGTTTGCTGATTGTAAAAAACTGCAGAGGAGAAAAAAGATAAGAGCTTATTACACGGGGATTATAGCGGGAGTGTGTGAGTGAGTTTTGGGCCGAGCTTCTTGTTCACTGAGTTAATCTGGAGATTGAGAGTTCGTTCTTGATCGTGGAAACGGTAACTGACTGAACAATGTCAACTCAAGGTCCTCTCACTGTTTCACCAGCTTCCGACCGTATTCTACACATGTGAGACTGTTTGGTCAACAGCCAGATGTTCTCTCAGAGATGATTAAGATCCTTCACATGATGTTGCGTTCAGGGAACAGATGGTCAAGGTTCGTATTGAACTACATGTACCATGTTCATCAGATAATGGTGGTGTTGGTGTGAAGGTGTATTTATAGCCGTGCTGCCGGTTTGGCTGCAGGGTTTTCAATGTCAGACAGCTGGACAGTTATTATTTTATATCCATTACATTCATTATGGATTAAGATACTGAACTGGTTCTTGATTCGTGGATTAGTTATTTTGCCTGTGAAATACTGTCCATCAGTCCTCCTGGAGCCCAGGGTGATGTCTTCAAATGTCTTGTTTTGTCAGAACTCGAGGCTTCAAAAATGTCCACAAACCAATAGTGTTTGTAAATGAGTGCACATTCATGAAAATGGCACCAAAGACTTAACTTTGCAAGTTCTGAGATTTCAGTCCCGCTTACTGAGATCCATAAATGTTGGTCTTTGAGTTATACGGTAAAAGCATGGACAGCTGAATTAAGGCATCTACGGAAGCAGAGGAATTTAAGACAAAAAACAAGTTCTGTAAATGTCACAACGTCCAATTTGAACATCTACATTTCCATGAAAACTGGACAAACTCATGATACAACTGAAAGCTCCAGAACAGCTGCTAAATGGACCTTGGGGTGAGATTCTTTTGTCAGACGCTGCTTCCAAGGCCTCTGGATGTTGGTTGATTCTGATCCAATCAAAATCCCTCAAACAGTTTGATTAGAAATTACATTTTATGCCCTCAGTGCCAGCGACAGACGTGTTTGGAGAAATTATGTTTCTGGGTTGTCCGTCCGCGTATTCTCGTTAACCTGAAATCTCAGAAACACCTAAGTGAAACTCCTTCACATTTATTACAAACATCCACCTTAAATATGACAATTTCACACATATCATTTAATGGATAAAATGAAAATTTATGACATTTTAGACAGAAAAAGATACAGAAGCTGCAAAGCCTGGACATTTAAAAGTACATGTGATTACTTTGAGATATTAATACAATAGGTGGGGAAGAAGTACTCATATGTTGAATACTCAACAGTATCAGTACCGCTCTGTAAAAATACTAGTAATTGGAGGACTTTCTACTCCTCTACTACTGTAAAGTCCAACAAACAGCAATCTTTCAGCCAGGAGACCGAAGTTCTTTCTCCGTGTGTTACGAAGAGTCAGTGTTGATGTTTTTGTCACGTAACGTCCGTACTTCAGTAACGACACTTCTGTAGTTATTTCAACCCAAGCAACCATCTTTTCCTAAACCTAACTAAGTAGTTTTGTTGTCTAAACCTAACTATTGTTTCCTGTGAAAAGTGAATCCAAAGCTTCATGTCTTAAAGCTGCATTCTCTCTGCTGTCCACCAGGGGGCGACTCCTCTGGTTGTATAGAAGTCTATGAGAAAATGACTCTACTTCTCTCTTGATTTATTCCCTCAGTAAACATTGTAAACATGAGTTCATGGTCTCAGTCTCTATTTAAAAGCACCCGTGGTCCTCTGTTGTGTTTTTCTTCATGTGTTTTTGTTTATGTGCGCTGCTTCTTCCTCTTAACTGTCATATCTCTGCCACATCTCATCTGATAACTCACGGTCTTTCTGTCCAATCTAATTAACTCCACCGCTCCAAACCCCGCTGATCTGATATGCGCCCAATCAGATCATTTGTCTCGTCTCGTTTCATCACGGCCAAATGAGGGTTTTTTTGGGGATGAGAGCGTTTCCTGCTCTGTGATTGGCTCGGATGAGATGCTGCTCAGCTTCATCACAGCTGACGAGGTAACGGGAGATGAAGGGTGGAGACGGGAGGCTGGTGTGAAGATGAGAAGAGTTTTATGGGCTTCAGGCAGAGCTCGTGAGTCAGTGGTCGTTGGTGTCCAGAGGTGTGTTTGAACAAGGACAGGAAACAGAAGGGATCCAGGATCAGTTGGTGCGTTCGGGGCCAAAACCAGTCAGAGCCAATCAAATCAAATCTTCTGCTCCATTTCAAAAAACGTGTGCTGAGCCTCTGGCGCTCTGACAATTTACTGAGAGAGAGAGAGAGAGAGAGAGAGAGAGAGAGAGACTGGAACGAGCAGGAAACCCACCAGAGAATAAAAACCACACCTTTAAATCAGATCAGCTGTGAGGAGAGAACATGTTTGTTTAACCGAGTTCTCTTTATCTGATCTGATCCATCCCTCTGCAGAGGGAACATCACGTCTGACTCTGTTATTTGAGTTATTTTATTTTAGGTCAAGTCAACGAATTTATTGAAGTGAAAACAAAATCTATTTATTAGATTGTTTCTCTACCGTTTGACTCGACAGTAATCAAATAGTTTAACATTATTCTATATTTGGTCATGACTTTGTGCAGAAAATCTACTGCATTGATTTGATAGTTGGAATTAAAACAGATCATTGAAATGTGACTACCATCTGTGGTAAAACAGAGAGCTCTCCACTGTTTCTATTATTGTACAGCTGTAACATTGAGGGACTCATGACGGACAGTTTAGACAAAAAACATTGTTTCTGAGCACCAGACCCCCTTTAGAAAACCTCTCATGTTACTGCAGCAGGGTCTGACAGTCTGCCCCACTCAGTCCTGGTTCTGGTTCTCCAGCGCCTCCCTTCCCTCCAGCGGGTCCAGCAATACGGCCTGGGTCTCCAGCAGCGTGGTGTTGGTGTTGACTCCTGGAGGAGGAGGAGGAGGAGACGCTGCTGCTGCCGGGAGGAGGAGCTCCGACTGCAGGTCGAATGCTGCAGTGAAGCTGCTGCTGTCCCGGGAGCTGAGCTCTCCTCTGGTCCGACTGGTCTCTGCTGGATCTCTGTCCACGGTGGATGCTGGATCTGGGACTCTCTGCTGGATCTGGGTCTCCGGTGGACTGGTCTCCGATCTGGGTCTGCAGGTCTGCTGGATCTGGGTCTGTCCACGGTGGACTGGTCTCTGCTGGATCTGGGTCTGTCCACGGTGGACTGGTCTCTGCTGGATCTGGGTCTGTCCACGGTGGACTGGTCTCTGCTGGATCTGGGTCTGTCCACGGTGGACTGGTCTCTGCTGGAGTCTGGTCTGAAGGAGTTTCTGGTGAACCTTCATGATTTCATCTGGTTTCTCCAGAATCCGACCCGGTGGCTCCGATGACGAGCTTTAAGAATAACTTTATAGAAACAGACGATCTTCTCTCTGATGGTCTGTTTACTGATGGAGGTCTATAGAGGATCAGGACTAAACTGAGACTGGATCAGGACCAGATAAAAGCTCCTCTCTGTAGGAATCATTTACTCAAATCGCTTTGGAGTTCTGTTGTATCGTCCAATATGAATATTCGGCAAGAGGTTTGAGATAACATATGAATGCAAGAGAGAGAGAGGAAACAAATACAAGACCATCTGTAGTAGAGAGAGAGAGAGAGAGAGAGAGAGAGAGAGAGAGAGAGAGAGGTGGGGATGACACACATGTATTGGTTGAGAGCTCGATGCCTCAGGGTTTGGTGCCATTTGGTGCCTGTTTGGACGACCAGCCACAGAAAACACATAGAAATCAATGTAGGAACACAAACCATTCACACAGTCTCTCTCTCTCTCTCTCTCTCTCTCTCTCTCTCTCTCTCTCTCTCTCTCTAGTAAAACAAGCCTCACTGACACACATCTCCCAGAGTCCCTGTTGTGTCCTAAATTAGAGCGCTGCGAGCCTACGGGCAGAGGAGCAGGGTGGTCGCTGGTTCCAATCCCTCAGAAACCCCTCCCTCTGTGAATCATGTCTTTAATCCCAGTATATTTCTGATGATGATTTAATATTTCTTATGAGGAATACTTAGCCTCAGAAAGGTTTAAGGTTTCTGTTCCAGCCTCTGCAGCAAAGAGCCAGTTTAGGAATAAAATGACTTCGGTAAGTTTTAGGAAACAAAGTGGTTCATATATGTTTATAAACAGGAAGTGACCATATTTGGACTGAGGAGGAGTGACGTAGAGACGCCGTATACGTCTCTGGTGTGGACCTGTCAATCAGTGTGTAGCCCCGCCCTAAAGCATCCCCTGCTTTATGGTCTGTTTGACTCTAAATGGAGCATCATTTACTAAATGAACATCATGCTGTATTGAAGAAGACTTGAAACTAGAGATTGAGACCATAAACTCATGTTTACAATGTTTACTGAGGGAATAAATCAAGAGAGAAGTAGAGTCATTTTCTCATAGACTTCTATACAACCAGAGGAGTCGCCCCCTGGTGGACAGCAGAGAGAATGCAGCTTTAAGACATGAAGCTTTGACTTCACTCTGCAGGACCGGAGGTTGCTGTCTGATTGGGGCTTTCTACTCCCACATGGCACCTTGACCTCTGACCTTTTTGCTTCATATATTTACTGGAGGATTGGGTCAGAATAGCCAGAAAAGCATGTTGGCTTGCAAACTGCAAAAATGTGACCAGATGCACAACAACATCCTGGTATTTTAGGCGTACTGCATTTGTCAAACTATGTATTGGGACATAATTAATACCTTTTTCTGGCATTCTAAATAGAGTAGGTAGTTTAGGTTCTGGACAACGAGACATCATCTCAGTTCTCGACTAAACTTTGGTCTCCACATAAATAAATCTGCTCTAAATGTTTTAGTTTTTTTGGAGGTTTTTAGTTTGCTGCCCTGAGACATTTGTTGGTCCGTCAGTCAGAAGACAGTGAGTGCGTGAGACAGTCAGGTCAGTGAATCATCTGGTCCTCCTCCTCCTCCTCCTCCTCCTCCTCCTTCATGTACTGGTGTCAGACTGGGAGGCCGGCCTCTCGTCTCGCCGCTGCCCGTCCTGTCACATCGCTGCGCCCTCACTTCCTGTTTGTCATGGCTGTTGTTTACATCCAGTGTGGAGTCACCGTCACACTCACTGCTGGGCAGAGATCCTGCTCTGATACGGAGTTAAGAACATGGCTGCTGCACAAAGATGGACGTTCTCACCGACATTCACTCCTGTTACTTTACTTAACTGGAGGGTTTTACAAAGTTTTACTTATAAAAACTCTGCTTGCAGGGATTTCCATTAGAGATCAGACAGCAATCTCCGGCTCTGCAGATTGAAGCCAATGCTGACTCACTTTTTTTATATCTTTGACAATACTGTTACAAATCCTTTTTTTATTATTTAGGTTGATTTATTTGCATTATTCAGTATATGTATTTATTTTCAATTACAACTTGTTGAAGGAAGTTTATTTTGAAAAGATGGTATGCATGTAACGAGCAGACGTTGACACATGTTGCTGGACTTTCGTAGGAAAATGCACAAAAAATGAGAGATACCATACGAGCTGTTGAGGATAAGATGAATAAACAGTTACGATTCTCTGTAACACCCTCTGAACCCCAAAACCTGCCAGCAGGATGGAAAAGCATGTTTTTTTTAAACAATCGAAAAAATAACTACACTGTTTATCACAAACCGAAGTTGTGAAAATCATCATCGTCAGATTTTCTTCCGTCAGAAAGCGAAACCCAAACCAAACTTAAAATTGTGATATTTCATCCATGCAAAAAAGAAACCGTTTACTTTAACCAGATTCTGTAAAAAACATTAAATTCTGAGCTCCTCAGTGAAACTGTGAAGACATGATTGATTCATCTGAGACCAACAGTCATGTGACAACAAATCTGTGAAACTTTGACTGAACTTCAGGCTGAACACAGAGCAGAGTTGGTAACACTTGTAGACACTTGGAAACATGTTGGATATATAGATTCCATTGTTTGCCAATTTTTGCAATAGAAAAAATAAATTCAACTTCTTTTTTATGATTTATGTCATAACTGTGTTATTCTGCAGTAAAGACATGTTTGAGTTCTCTCTACTTCTAGTCATGATTGTTCTGTTTCCATAGAGGAGCAGGACTTTATGTTGAAGTGAAAATAAGACCTTAGAGAGAACGATGTGACAGGAGCAGTCCTCTGCCTTTTGGTTCAGAGGGTTTATAAATGTGTGCTCACATGGTGTCAAACATCTCAGACGGAATATTGATTAGTTACCACAAACATAACTGACTAAATGTTAAATGAGCGTTATTAGTTAGGACTTCTCTTCTTCGTGCTTCTAAAGTGTGGAGGTGTAGCCGAGAACCCGCCGCCTCCCCCGACTCTTCTCCTCGTGAATATTTTGAAGACTGCTGTTGTCGTGGGCGACTGACTGACTCTTTATATTCTGGGCCTGCTGGTGGAGCTGACTGGCTGCAGTGGGAGGACAGAGGAGGCTGTGTGTCACCGACTGCATCCACGCTCCATCAGTGTGTGTGTGTGTGTGTGTGTGTGTGTGTGTGTGTGTGTGTGTGTGTGTGTGTGTGTGTGTGTGTGTGTGTGTGTGTGTGTGTGTGTGTGTGTGAAAACTGCCTCCACCGCTTAGACACTGTAACCCATATAAATCAGATGGGTTTCTAATCAGTGTGTGTGTGTGTGTGTGTGTGTGTGTGTGTGTGTGTGTGTGTGTGTGTGTGTGTGTGTGTGTGTGTGTGTGTGTGTGTGTGTTGCTACCGGTGTGTTGTTAGTTACTTCCCCTGGCTATGAATGCAGAAACACAAACAGAGTGTGTGTGTGTGTGTGTGTGTGTGTGTGTGTGTGTGTGTGTGTGTGTGTGTGTGTGTGTGTGTGTGTGTGTGTGTGTGTGTGTGTGTGTGTGTGTGTGTGTTTAAGCGAAAATTAGATTTACAGCTGAGAGAAACGGAAAGAAATGTAAATATGAGAAGCTGTTTTGAACCGGCGTAGCTCGTGTGTGTTTGCTGTGTGTGTGTGTGTGTGTGTGTGTGTGTGTGTGTGTGTGTGTGTGTGTGTGTGTGTGTGTGTGTGTGTGTGTGTGTGTGTGTGTGTGTGTGTGTGTGTGTGTGTGTGTGTGTGTGTGTGTGTGTGTCCCTCGGACTCATGTGGCTTCGTAGGAGAAACAAGCTGCCGAGCAGAGCCGAGGTTTACATGTGAGTGTTTTCATGCTGCAGTGTTCTTGGAGGTGAGACTGTTTGTGCACACAGATTTCTGCAGGAGTATATACTATATATATATATATATATATATATATATATATATATATATATATATTTTATCACATTTTTTTCTGAAAGTCATACTTAAACTTCCTCTGCACCATCTGGACACAAACACAGCGTTCCTTTCCTCATATCTTCCATCGTCTTTGTTAAAACCATAAATAGCAGGTGAAGCTTTTCTCCCAAGAACAAATCTTTAAGAGACTGTTTCTTTAAGTGAGATACATAAACATCCTGCGGTTCCATATCGAATGTGAAGATTTTCTGCTTTGCTTTCTGATGTATTTCATAGTGAACTTAACATCTTAATATATGTTTCTGTTTGTTGGGCAGACAGAAGAAGACATCACCTGGTAGAGATGAGTCAATGTGGGATTTTATTGCAAAAAACTCACGATAAGTTGATTGTGTTTAAATCATGAATATGATTTATAATAATATATATATATATATATATACACGGTGCGCCTACTCTACCTTATTACTTTACATCGTCTGCCAACAGAAAGTGCTGTGTTTTATGTTCATGGTTTGTCTGCAGGAACAGAAAAAGTCAAAAATAAAGGTCATAGATTTGGATTCAGAAGTTGAGGAGACACGTTAAATTTGTGCAATAATACAAAACAAGTCACTAAATATAAAGTACAGATTATTTAAAAAACATAGTTGTCAGTCTAGTTTTCCGGCTGCATTAAGCTCTGATAACCTGTGAGAGGACATCCAGAGAGACTTCAGAGAGACAATCAATATGAAACTGTAAAGTGACGGAGACAGAAATATGACTTTCAAGTGGAAATGACACCGCTGTATCAAGGAAGTTGACAAAAATACAAAAAATGTTCTGATACCTATTTTTACATACGAACAGGAGTAAATCACAACATGTTCGGGCGTTGCTAAGCGACAGAGACAGAAGTTTAATCTGGAACATGTGAGTCGCTTTCAGGATGTTCGGGTCACCTGAAGTTTGCTGTTTGACCTCAGAGCGCTGACAGCCTGCTGCTCAGCGCAACGCTGGAGGATAAATCAAACACACCTCAACTCAGCTCAACCTACAGCTGGCTCAGCATCAGCTGAGGAAAGGGGGGAGGAGAGGAGAGGAGGGGAGGAGGAGGGGAGGAGAAGAGAGGAGAGGAGGAGAGGGAAGGAGAGAGAGATGGGAAGATGGAAGAGGAGGAGATGAAGGGGAAAGGAGGAGGATGGGAAGATGGAAGAGGAGAGAGGAGATGAGTAGGGGAAAGAGAGGAGAGGATGGGAAAGAGGAGAGGAGAGGATGGGGAGAGGAAGGAAGGAGGGAAGAAGAGAGAAGATGAGGGAAGAGATGGGAAGAGGGAAGAGGAGAGAGATGACGGTAGAGGAGAGGAGAGGAAGGAAGGAGGGGAGAGAAAAGGAGAGGAGGGAAGAGGGAAGAGGAGATGACAGTAGGGGAGAGAAGAGAGGAGAAGAGAGGAGAGGATACCAGGGGAGGATAGGAGGGGAGGTGGGAAGACGAGAGAGGAGACGACAGGAGGGAAAAAGAGAGGAGAGGAGAGGAGATAGGAGGAGAGGAAGGAAGGAGGGAAGAAGAGAGAAGATGAGGGAAGAGGAGAGAGATGACGGTAGAGGAGAGGAGAGGAAAGAGGATGGGGAGAGGAAGGAAGGAGGGGAGAGAAAAGGAGAGGAGGGAAGAGGAGATGACAGTAGGGGAAAGAAGAGGAGAAGAGAGGAGAGGATACCAGGGGAGGATAGGAGGAGAGAGGAGGGCCGGTGAAGAAAAAAGAGGGGAGGAGGGGAGGGAATGAACCAAAGAGGAGGAAAGGAGAGGAAAGTATGCAAAAAAGGAAAGCAAAAAGGGGAGTGGGGAGGAGAGGAGGAGAGAAGAGGAGTTTAAGGAAAGGAAAAGGCGATGGAAGGAGAGGATGAGAGAGGAAATGAAGATGAGAGGAGCAAAGTGGAGAGGAAATGAAACGGAGAGAAGAGGAAACGAAGAGTAGTAAAAGGAGGAAAGGATATAAGAGGAGGAGAAAGGAAAGGAGAAGATGAGTAAAGGAGATAAGGGAAAGGAGGAGAAGAAAGGGGGGCGAAGAACAGATGTGAGGAGAGAAAAGGAGGTGATGGGAGGAGACAAACTGATGGAGGGATGAAAGAGGAGAGAATAACGATGATGAGGAGGATGAGGAGGAAACAGAAAGAGAGACAGTTAACAATTATCTCGAGTACCGTCCTTTTTACTGCAGAGCCTCACTGGGATTTATGAGTGCAGTCACTTCTTGGCTTTCTGTGTGTGTGTGTGTGTGTGTGTGTGTGTGTGTGTGTGTGTGTGTGTGTGTGTGTGTGTGTGTGTGTGTGTGTGTGTGTGTGTGTGTGTGTGTGTGTGTGTGTGTGTGTGAGAGAGAGAGAGAATTTAAAACATCCAAGTTTAGGGACGTCAACGCAACATCATCCCAGAATAATGTCTTTAGCTTCTTCTTCTTCTTCACATGACACACACACACACACACTGACACACACACACTGACACACACACACACACACACACACACACACACACACACACACACACACACACACACACACACACACACACATCCAGTGTCTCCCACACACTCATGCTGGGTCTCTCTCAGAACCACAACACACTGTACACACCCACACACACACACTGCTGTTAGCCATGAGTCATCGTCATGTGACTCTGCATGTGTGTGTGTGTGTGTGTGTGTGTGTGTGTGTGTGTGTGTGTGTGTGTGTGTGTGTGTGTGTGTGTGTGTGAGCTTGGCAGTGCCCACGTTAGCTTCGGTGCCAGCTTCACGGGTGTCTTAGATTAACACTGAAGAGCCCCTTTGATGAGCTCTCACACACACACACACACACACACACACACACACACACACACACACACACACACACACACACACACACACACACACTCAGATTCCTCCTCTCTCCTCGTCTCCTCCTCGATCCATCAATGAATTGATGGATCGAGTATCAGGCGTTTGTCTCACACATTCTGGATGTTGAACCAGAGAGTGATGAGTTTATCTGAGCTGGTCCGGTTCGATCTGGCCCAAGTCCAGTTTATTCTGGTTTGGTCCAGTTGGTGTGTTTGTTAAAGGTTAGACTGGTTTAGTGCAGTATGTCTGGATTACTCCAGTTCAGTGCACTTTAGTCCAGTTTAACCTGGTTTGGTCTTGTTTACTTTGGTTACTTGGTTCATTTGGTCTGTTTGGTCCAAATCAGTTGGTTTTGGTGATATTTATGATTCTCTTTGTATTCTGTTTTGTTCCTCTGCAGTTGGTTCCAGTTTATCTGGTTTGGTGCAGTTCGTGTGGATTACTCCAGTTCAGTGCACTTTAGTCCAGTTTAACCTGGTTTGTTTCAATCTTCTCTTTGTCTTGCTTACTTTGGTTTAATCCAGTTGTTACTCCGTCTGGCTGTTTGTTACAGTTCAATCTGGATATCTGTGGTTTAGTTTGGCTCCAGTTCTTTTGGTCCCAGTCTGGTCTTGTTTGTTACAGTTCAATCTGGATATCTGTGGTTTAGTTTGGCTCCACTTTTATCTGTTTGGTCCAGTTCAGTCCTGTTTGGTCTGGTTTGATTTGCTGCAGTCAGCATCCTCGTCTCCTCCACTTCCCTGTTTATTCCTCAACCTTTAGTTCCTCCTTTTGACCAATCACACTTCTCCAACTTCCCTTTCCTCTATTCTGAGATTTTTACTTCCTCCTCTTCCTTCTGCTTATCTTCACGCACTTCTTCAATATCCCTCGTCATCATCTCTTCTTTCCCTCTCATCCTTCTAGTTTCTTTTCCTCTTTCCCTCATATGGTTTTAACTCTTCCTCTTGTATTTTTTAAACCCTTAAACGTGTCTTCTGTCTGTGCAGACGTCTGCTTCCTGTCTGGTTTACTTTGCTAAAATCAAATTGCCTTTGTCGATTAATAAAGTTGTTTTGAATTGAATTGAATTGATCCTCACTTTGTTCTCTCTTGTTTAGATCGAGTTTCAATTCTTCCTCCTTCCTCCCTCCTGATGTTCTTTTGTTCTTTTGTCCTTACAGTCAAATATATTTAAACTTTAGATCTGATTCTACTGTTTTTGGAGGTTGAACTTTATATTTCAGTAAAAAAAAACATTTGACCCGATATGATCAATATCAGCAGATCAATAACCCCCCCCTCTCTCTCTCTCTCAGTGTGGAGGGCGACCCTCAGTGTCCGGAGGCGCTCACTTTTTCTGATTCGTCTTTCGGCCATCCGCCTCCCTTCCATCGCTATAGCAACAGCCCCCTCTCCAGCCCCTGTGACCCCTACGGCTCCGCCTCCTCCAGCGGGCCCCTGGGAGCCTCCCACACACACACACAGGTACTGACCCCTCAAACACACACACATATATAAAAAACACCAATAAACAGTCATTAAAGTTTCTGACAGGAAGTATCAGCGAAGGAAACTTTTCGGGTGGATTAGCTTTGTTGTTTTGTGACGTACTTGTATTGTTTTGTTTTAGTATGAAAGCTATTTGTTCTTTAGTTACTTCTGATAAAGCTGTTAACCTACGTATGTCTGATATCAAATAAAGATTAAATACAAATATGCATAAAGAAGGATTAAAATACGCTCACTCAAATAAAGTTTGAAGGTTGTAAAAAGATAAAATCAGTTTATGATTTGAAGGGTTACTCGTTAGCTTAATGACCACAATGCATCATGTTAGCTGTCACTCCTCCCTCTTCTTTAATTTATTAACCTTTATTTAGACAAGATAATCCCATTGATATTTTATTTATTTTTTAGCAGAGGCTCCTGGGAGAGAGTTAATCTGACCAGACCTTTCTTAACTTGTGTTTCCATTAAACATGAGTATGTGTGGTTTGAAGATGAGTTTTCAAAATAAAGGTTCACTTCTGGTGGTGTAAAATGAGAGCTAATGTTGGCATCAATGGCTAAAGCTACAGAAACAACCCACACTTCAAAAAAAGAATAAGCAACCTAACTGAAACTCAGGAATCGTTGTAAATTTTGTTATTCACCTTTTATTTTGAAATATTTACTCTGCTAAAATATGAGGAATTGAAAGCAGTATAATGTTTTTGTTTACCTTGTTTAGCCTCCTCATTGGCTGGTCTACAGCTCTCCTCTGTTAGGGCCTCTGTTGGCTCGGCGGCGGGCCAACCTGTGTGTCTGGTTTCAGAGGTCGTTGTGGAGGTCAGCACTGCAGACAGCAGCTCCTCCAGGAGTTCAATGTGAACCGAAGCTCCAACAGAGGAGGAGCAGTTAATGACAGACAGACAGGCAGTGGAGCGAGGATTTAATGAAGCTACCATTTAATGAAGCTACCAAGTACACTACTGTTACTACTACTGTTACTACTACTGTTACTACTACTGTTACTACTACTGTTACTACTACTACTGTTACTACTACTACTGTTACTACTACTGTTACTACTACTGTTACTACTACTGTTACTACTACTGTTACTACTACTGTTACTACTACTGTTACTACTACTGTTACTACTACTGTTACTACTACTGTTACTACTACTACTACTGTTACTACTACTGTTACTACTACTGTTACTACTACTACTGTTACTACTACTGTTACTACTACTGTTACTACTACTGCTACTACTACTGTTACTACTACTGTTACTACTACTGTTACTACTACTGTTACTACTACTGTTACTACTACTGTTACTACTACTGTTACTACTACTGTTACTACTGTTACTACTACTGTTACTACTACTGTTACTACTACTGTTACTACTACTACTGTTACTACTACTGTTACTACTACTGTTACTACTGTTACTACTGTTGTTACTACTGTTACTACTACTGTTACTACTACTGTTACTACTACTGTTACTACTACTACTGTTACTACTACTGTTACTACTACTACTGTTACTACTACTGTTACTACTACTGTTACTACTGTTACTACTACTGTACTACTACTGTTACTACTACTGTTACTACTACTGTTACTACTACTGTTACTACTGTTACTACTACTACTGTTACTACTACTGTTACTACTACTGTTACTACTGTTACTACTACTGTTACTACTACTACTGTTACTACTACTGTTACTACTACTACTACTGTTACTACTACTACTGTTACTACTACTACTACTACTGTTACTACTACTACTGTTACTACTACTGTTACTACTACTACTGTTACTACTACTGTTACTACTACTGTTACTACTACTGTTACTACTACTGTTACTACTACTGTTACTACTAATGTTACTACTACTGTTACTACTACTGTTACTACTACTGTTACTACTACTACTAATATTTTGCCAGAAAAGGCTTTCTGAGAAAAAAACTGGTCCTGAACCAGTCTCAGTTTAGTCCTGATCCTCTATAGACCTCCATCAGTAAACCAGACCATCAGAGAGAAGATCGTCTGTTTCTATAAAGTTATTCTTAAAGCTCGTCATCGGAGACACCGGGTCGGATTCTGGAGAAACCAGATGAAATCATGAAGGTTCACCAGAAACTCCTTCAGACCAGACTCCACCAGAGACCAGTCCACCGTGGACAGACCCAGATCCAGCAGAGACCAGTCCACCGTGGACAGACCCAGATCCAGCAGAGAGGAGAGGAGGATGGAGGAGAGAAGAGAGGAGGAGATAGAAAGATAGAGGAGAGGAGAGGAGAGAGAGGAGGAGGGAAGAGAGGAGCGAGAGAGGAGGAGAGAAGATGAGAGAAGAGGAGGAGGTGGAGAGCTCAGCTCCCGGCAGCAGCAGCAGCGTCTCCTCCTCCTCCTCCTCCTCCTCCTCCAGGAGCAGAGCTTCTCCTCTCTGCTCCTCCCGGTCCTCGCTGGGAGCCAACACCAAGACCCAGGCTGTATTGCTGGACCAGCTGGAGGGAAGGGAGGCAACAGGAGAACCAGAACCAGACTGTCAGTCCCTGCTGCAGTAAAATGAGAGGTTTTCTAAAGGGACTCTGCTGCTCAGAGACACTACCACTTCTGTCCACAGGGGGCGCCAGAATCAACAGAAAATGAAAGTTCACCGTAGTAGCTTTAAGTTGCATTATTAATTGTTGACCTCCCTCTCCTCTCCTCCCTTCAGGGTAGCTCTCCCATCTCTCCCCCCAGCCCGGCGAGCCTTGCCTGGGCTCAACGCAGCCGACACCAGCCGGCCAGCCTGGCGCTCCGCAAGCAAGAGGAGGAGGAGAGCAAACGCTGCAAGGCGCTATCCGACAGCTATGAGCTCTCTACGGACCTCCAGGACAAGAAGGTACCACGACGGAGGCAGCCTTTTGAGAAGAAGCACAAGAGTACAGTGCACGTCAGACCACCCACACATACTGTTCAACACACACACACACACACACACACACACACACACACATCATCGTGGGCTGATTCCCAGCACCGTGCCTATTTTATCTCATTTGATTCCAGTGCATCCCAGTTTCTGTATTTTTTTCTTCATAAAAACAAACAATTCAAATAATAAGGTCGTTTTAATGATGTATTATAATGTTAGAGCTAGTGTTAGGAAGTTAAACATCATACATTACATTACAGTCATTTAGCAGACGCTTTTCTCCAAAGCGACTTACAGTCAGTAGTATGTTACATATCATTCACCCATTCACACACTGATGACAGGCTACCATCAAGGTGCCACCATCAGACTCTAACTAACATTCATCATCCAGTCCACACCGATGGCAAGCCTTCAGGAGCAACTTGGGTTAAGTGTCTTGCCCAAGGACACATCGACTGCCGAAGCCGGGTATCGAACCACCGACCCTCTGATTGGAGAACTACCTTGCTCTCCACTACGCCACAGCCGCCCTCATAATTCATCTCTAATATCTATTTCATATTAATGTGAAAACATCTTCAAACTACTGGATTTATTCTAGTTTATCACCAACACTACATTTTACAGATTACATGTGAACACATCATGATAACGTTATAATTTACCTTCAACCAATAATCATTTAACTGAACAGAGCCTGAATGCATCATAATGTAACTGAACTGAACCTCCGACCATTAGAACGTTACTAGCTCTCCTGTTGATTTAAACACAGATTGGTTTAAACACAACATAAATGATGTCCTGATCTCATATAAACCCTCTCTCTCTCCCCCTCCCCTCGTTACCCGACAGGTGGAGATGCTGGAGAGGAAGTACGGGGGACAGTTTGTGTCCCGGCGTGCGGCGAGAACGATCCAGACGGCGTTCCGTCAGTACCGCATGAACAAGAACTTTGAGAGGCTTCGTAGCTCCGCCTCCGAGAGCAGAATGACACGACGCATCATCCTGTCCAACATGAGGATGCAGGTACACACACACATAAACACACTGTACAAAACACACACACATTAACACACTGTATAATACACACACACATTAACACACTGTACAAAACACACACACATAAACACACTGTACAAAACACACACACATAAACACACTGTACAAAACACACACACATTAACACACTGTAAAACACACACATTAACACACTGTTAAACACACTGTACAAAACAAAACATTAACACACTGTACAAAACACACACACACACATTAACACACTGTATAATACACACACACATTAACACACTGTACAAAACACACACACACACACATTAACACACTGTATAATACACACACACATAAACACACTGTACAAACACACACACATAAACACACTGTATAATACACACACACATTAACACACTGTACAAAACACACACACATAAACACACTGTATAATACACACATTAACACACTGTACAATACACACACACATAAACACACAACTAAACAGTACAGATGTTCTTTCTCTTCTTCGTTGGTTTCAGTACTCGTTTGATGAGCGGCAGCCTCAGGGTCAGGGGTCATCGGGTCAGCGGGGGCCGGACGACGCAGGAGACCTGGACGACTCCTTCTCCAAGCAGGTAAACACACCTGTTTGTTACCTGTTTGTTACCTGTTTGTCACCTGTTACCTGTTTGTCACCTGTTTGTTACCTGTTTGTCACCTGTTTGTCACCTGTTTGTCACCTGTTTGTTACCTGTTTGTCACCTGTTTGTTACCTGTTTGTCACCTGTTTGTTACCTGTTTGTTACCTGTTTGTTACCTGTTTGTCACCTGTTTGTTACCTGTTTGTCACCTGTTTGTCACCTGTTTGTTACCTGTTTGTCACCTGTTTGTTACCTGTTACCTGTTTGTCACCTGTTTGTTACCTGTTTGTTACCTGTTTGTTACCTGTTTGTTACCTGTTTGTCACCTGTTTGTTACCTGTTTGTTACCTGTTTGTCACCTGTTTGTCACCTGTTTGTTACCTGTTGTTACCTGTTTCACCTGTTTGTTACCTGTTTGTCACCTGTTTGTTACCTGTTTGTCACCTGTTTGTCACCTGTTTGTTACCTGTTTGTCACCTGTTTGTCACCTGTTTGTTACCTGTTTGTTACCTGTTTGTCACCTGTTTGTTACCTGTTTACCTGTTTGTTACCTGTTTACCTGTTTGTCACCTGTTTGTTACCTGTTTGTTACCTGTTTGTTACCTGTTTGTCACCTGTTTGTCACCTGTTTGTTACCTGTTTGTCACCTGTTTGTTACCTGTTTGTTACCTGTTTGTCACCTGTTTGTCACCTGTTTGTTACCTGTTTACCTGTTTGTCACCTGTTTGTTACCTGTTTGTTACCTGTTTGTTACCTGTTTGTCACCTGTTTGTCACCTGTTTGTCACCTGCTTGTCACTTGTATGTTACCTGTTTGTCATCTGTTTGTCACCTGTTTGTTACCTGTTTGTCACCTGTTTGTTACCTGTTTACCTGTGTGTTACCTGTTTACCTGTTTGTCACCTGTTTGTCACCTGTTTGTCACCTGTTTGTTACCTGTTTGTCACCTGTTTGTTACCTGTTTGTCACCTGTTTGTCACCTGTTTGTCACCTGTTTGTTACCTGTTTGTCACCTGTTTGTTACCTGTTTACCTGTTTGTTACCTGTTTGTCACCTGTTTGTTACCTGTTTGTCACCTGTTTGTCACCTGTTTGTTACCTGTATGTTACCTGTTTGTCACCTGTTTGTTACCTGTTTGTTACCTGTTTGTCACCTGTTTCAATGATGTCCAGATGTGTGACATTACAGCAGCTGTTTCACTGTAAACCCTCAAAGAAAAAGTTAAAATTCAGCCGATTTGAGCGGGAAATTCCTGAACTTGAAAAGACAAATGAACTCTTAAAACTCAAGGTCTGCTTACCAGCTTACTTGTGTAGCTTTCAACTGCATCTCACAGTCTTCCTCATGGGGAAGAAGATGGCTTTACATCATCCATACTTAGGCCACATGATGAAAGCTGAGCAAACTCTGTGAGATTCTTTAAGAACTCCTGGAGAAAGTGAAGACAAAGCTTCATGTGTTAAAGCTGCATTCTCTCTGCTGTCCACCAGGGGGCGACTCCTCTGGTTGTATAGAAGTCTATGAGAAAATGACTCTACTTCTCTCTTGATTTATTCCCTCAGTAAACATTGTAAACATGAGTTTATGGTCTCAATCTCTAGTTTCAAGTCTTCTTAATAGAAATAAAACATGTTTAGAATGTAGAACTGATTATAAAGGTTTCTCTCTGATCCGTCTCCATGTTTCATGTTCATGCAGGTAAAGTCTTTGGCCGACTCCATCGACGACTCCCTCACCTGCCAGTCTGGCCGCGAGGACTCACATGAGGCGGGAGGAGAAGGAGAGGAAGACGATGAGGAGGACGAGGAGGAGGGAGATGAAGAAGAGGAGGAGGAGGAGGAGGAGGAAGGGGAGGAGGACGAGGAGGAAGACGAGGATGAAGACTACAGAGAGTGCTCGTGGCGAAGCGCAAACACGACCTCCCGACGCGTGGTGGGCCGGCCTGGAGTCGGTGGAGGGAGAGGAGGCGCGGGAGGAGGCGCCGCCATGCACGAGGACAGCACCGCCACCTCCTTCAGCGACGTCACGCTCTACATGGACGACGGCTGCCTCCCCTCCTCGCCACTCTCACGCCCGCCGTCCTCGCCGCTCTCCCGCCCGGCCTCCAGCTCCGACACGGAGTACTGGGGAGGAGGGGGAGGAGGAGGCGCAGGGGGAGGGAGGACAGCAGGGAGACGGAGGGAGGCAGCAGCGCCAGCCGGAGGAGCAGCACGCCCTGCACAGAGTGTCGAGGGGAGTACAGAGGGAGGGCAGGAGGAGGAGGAGGAGGAGGAGGAGGAGGAGGCGGAGGAGGAGGAGGAGGAGGACACCTTCCAGTCCTGACTATCGAACCACCCAGTGACAGCTCAGTGGACATGAGTGACAGGTCAGCTCAGCCAATCAGAGGGCTTCTAAACAGATCATTGTTATTCTTAAATCTGTGGGAGTCTGCAGGGCCGTCAATCAGCAACACAACGTAACAAATGCAACCTATTGGTTTCCTGTACAGCGACAAGAGTGGAAGAGAAAGTTTGGTTTAGGCAACTAAACCAACAATTTGGTTTAGGCAACAATTTGGTTTAGGCAGCAAAACAACAGTTAGGTTTATTTCCACTTTTGGAAATAAACCAGTCTAGTTAAACCAAAATATTAAGAAAGTTACGTATAAAACACTTTATTTTCGTCACGTCTGGAAGTATTATTAAACTTTATGGTTGTAACTTTCAGGTCAGAGCGCGGCTCCATCGGACGCCTGGTGTACGAACAGGAGCCGTCGGGAGTCGAGCGAGGGGGAGGAGAAAGGGAGAGGGGAGGAGGAGAGGAAGGAACGAGTGGAGAGGACGAGCAACAAGAAGGCGAAGGAGGAGGAGGTGGAGGAGGAAGCAGCGACGCCGACTCTCCACAGGGAACCATCAAACACAAGCCCAACGGCCGCTCGGTCGCCACGGCGCAGGGACAGACCAGAAGCCCCGCCAACGTCCCCCTCCCGATGCCTTCAGCCCGGGCCCTACCGCCCCACCCGCTCCCCCACCCGCTCCAACACCCCCACCCCCACCCTCACCAACACCCCCACCCGTCGCCCATCCCCCACTTGCCCACCATCCTCCACCACCACCCGCAGTACAGCCAGCCGCACGTCATGCACATGCACCACGTGCACGGTGTCGGCGGTGTCGGCGGTGTCGGCGGTGTCGGCGGTGTCGGCGGTGTCGGCGGTGTCGGCGGCATCCCTTACATGCAGCACCCTCACCACTTCGCCCAGCACCACTACCACCACCTGCACCACCACCACCTCCCCCACGGCTACCCAGAACCCCCTCGTCCCCTCTACCCTCCCCCGTCCCTCCTCTCTCCCCTCTCCCGCCGCCGCTCACGCCCTCCCCGCTGTCCTCCTCGTCCTCCTCGGCGCTCCAGAACATGGAGGCCCAGCAGCAGCACCTCGTCCACCACCCCCACCTCCTCCTCCACCACCACCTGCTCTGCTCGGACGGAGACAACGAGAGCGTCAACTCCACCACCACCAACTCCAACGACGACACCACGGTCAACAACTGCAGCTCTGGCTCCTCGTCACGCGACAGCCTGCGGGAGCCAATCGGAGGAGGCCCTCTGGGTAAACAGACCTATCAGAGGGAGAGCCGGCACAGCTGGGACTCTCCCGCCTTCAACAACGACGTGGTGCAGCGGCGGCAGTACCGCATCGGACTCAACCTGTTCAACAAGTACGAGAATCATGTTTTCATCTCCTCATTTAGTTCAGTAGAGTTAAAACGATCAATATGTTCCGATCTCCAAGTGTTTAATCCTCTGAACCCAATAACCACTGGCACGATCGTAAGGATTTATTTTTTTAACCCTAAAACTAGAATCTTTGAGCCATCAGCTCTAAAAACCATCAGTGTCGTCAGATTTTTCATCTTTCCAACACCCCGAAACTGTTGGGTTCAGAAAGTATAACCAAGATCTTAAAATGTGTGAGGAATATTTTCAGAATGATCAATATGACTACAAGGTGTCAGTCGCCCCCTGATGGACAGTAGAGAGAATGCAGCTTTAAGAAACTTTAATTGGCTTCACATTTCAGAAACGGTGGTTGTCTCCTGGTTGTTAGTAGCGTTTTTAAATGTTTACCACAAATCTGACGGGACATTTTTCAAAAGATACACCTATTAATCAGCAAACAGTATTATTCATCAGTGAGCAGAATTTTAAAAAAAAAACATGTTGCTTTACAAATCTGTGGATTTAAATCTGAAAGTGTTCCATGTTTGGTAATCAACCACACAGTACTCCATTTTATTATTTGTATTTATTTCAGATATAATTGTGTTGTATGGCAGCGTTAAGTCCTCCTTATTATGTAGAACAAAGAAAAGCAACAATCCAACATTATGAAGCATCTCAAAGGTCTTTAAATGACAAGCGCTAACGACTAAACAATAGAATAAAGAAACAACAAACAGGAACTCGAACGTCAAATTGTAGAAAATTTAAGTTTGTTGTCTGGTCTGCAGGAAACCGGAGAAGGGGATCCAGTACCTGATCGAGAGGGGCTTCGTGTCGGACACACCGGTCGGCATCGCCAGGTTCATCCTGGAGAGGAAAGGACTGAGCCGGCAGATGATCGGGGAGTTCCTGGGCAGCCGGCAGCAGTTCAACAAGGACGTCCTCGAGTGAGTGAGACGTCACAACACTTCCTGTTTACTTCATGTTGTGTCTTTTAAATCCT